>NC_073242.2:57187500-57275000 GCF_029281585.2 Gorilla gorilla gorilla
TTCCATTCGAATCCATTCGATTCCATTCGATTCCATTCGATTCCATTCCATTCCATTGAATTCCATTCCATTCCATTCCATTCCATTGAATTCCGTTCCATTCCATTCAATTCCATTCCATTCCATTCCTTTCCGTTCCGTTCCGTTCCGTTCCGTTCTACTCGGGTTGTTTCCATTCTATTCCATTCCATTCCATTCGATTCCATTCTATTCCATTCGATTCCATTCGATACAATTCGATTCCATTCCATTCCATTCCATTCCATTCCATTCCATTCCATTCCATTGAATTCCATTCCGTTCCATTCCGTTCCATTCCATTGAATTCCGATCCATTGCATTGAATTCCGTTCCATTCCATTCCATTCCTTTCCGTTCTGTTCCGTTCCGTTCCGTTCCGTTCTACTCGGATTGATTCCATTCTATTCCATTCCATTCCATTCGATTCCATTCGATTCCATTCGATTCCATTCGACTCCATTCCATTCCATTCCATTCCATTCCATTCCATTCCATTCCATTCCATTCCATTGAACTCCATTCCATTCCATTCCATTCCATTCCATTCCATTCCATTCCATTGAATTCCATTCCATTCCATTCCATTCCATTGAATTCTGTTCCATTCCATTCCTTTCCATTCCATTCCGTTCTACTCGGGTTGATTCCATTCTATTCCATTCCGTTCCGTTCCGTTCCGTTCCGTTCCATTCCACTCGGGTTGATTCCATTCTATTCCATTCCATTCCATTCCATTCCATTCGATTCCATTCGATTCCATTCGATTCCATTCGATTCCATTCGATTCCATTCCATTCCATTGAATTCCATTCCATTCCATTCCATTGAATTCCGTTCCATTCCATTCCATTTGAATTCCATTCCATTCCATTCCATTCCATTCCATTCCATTCCATTCCATTCCATTCCATTCCATTCCATTCTACTCGGGTTGATTCCATTCTATTACATTCCATTCCATTCGATTCCATTCGATTCCATTCGATTCCATTCGATTCCATTCCATTCCATTCCATTCAATTGAATTCCATTCCATTCCATTCCATTCCATTCCATTCCATTGAATTCCATTCCATTCCATTCCATTCCATTCCATTCCATTCCATTCCATTGAATTCCGTTCCATTCCATTCCATTCCATTCCATTCCATTCCATTGAATTCCATTACATTGAATTCCATTCCATTCCATTCCATTCCATGGAATTCCATTCCATTCCGTTCCGTTCCATTCCGTTCCGTTCCGTACCGTTCCATTCCATTCCATTCCATTCCATTGAATTCCGTCCCATTCCATTGAATTCCATTCCATTCCGTTCCATTCCATTGAATTCCGTTCCGTTCCGCTCCATTCCGTTCTACTCGGGTTGATTCCATTCTATTCCATTCCATTCCACTCGATTCCATTCCATTCGATTCCATTCCATTCCATTCCATTTGTTCTACTCGGGTTCATTCCATTCCATTCCTTTCCGTTCCGTTCCGTTCCGTTCTACTCGGGTTGATTCCATTCTATTCCATTCCATTCCATTCGATTCCATTCTATTCCATTCGATTCCATTCTATTCAATTCGATTCCATTCCATTCCATTCCATTCCATTCCATTCCATTCCATTCCATTGAATTCCATTCCATTCTATTCCGTTCCATTCCATTCCGTTCCATTCCATTCCATTCCATTCCATTCCATTCCATTACGTTCCGTTCCATTCCGTTCCATTCCATTGAATTCCGATCCATTGCATTGAATTCCGTTCCATTCCATTCCACTCCTTTCCGTTCCGTTCCGTTCCATTCCGTTCCGTTCTACTCGGGTTGATTCCATTCTATTCCATTCCATTCCATTCGATTCCAATCTATTCCATTCGATTCCATTCGATTCAATTCGATTCCATTCCATTCCATTCCATTCCATTCCATTGAATTCCATTCCATTCCATTCCGTTCCATTCCATTCCGTTCCATTCCATTACGTTCCGTTCCATTCCGTTCCATTCCGTTCCATTCCATTGAATTCCGATCCATTGCATTGAATTCCGTTCCATTCCATTCCATTCCTTTCCGTTCCGTTCCGTTCCGTTCCATTCCGTTCTACTCGGATTGATTCCATTCTATTCCATTCCATTCCATTCGATTCCATTCGATTCCATTCGATTCCATTCCATTCCATTCCATTCCATTCCATTCCATTGAACTCCATTCCATTCCATTCCATTCCATTCCATTCCATTCCATTCCATTGAATTCCATTCCATTCCATTCCATTCCATTGAAATCTGTTGCATTCAATTCCATTCCATTCCATTCCGTTCTACTCGGGTTGATTCCATTCTATTCCATTCCGTTCCGTTCCGTTCCGTTCCGTTCCTTTCCGTTCCATTCCATTCCACTCGGGTTGGTTCCATTCTATTCCATTCCATTGCATTCGATTCCATTCGATTCCATTCGATTCCATTCGATTCCATTCGATTCCATTCGATTCCATTCGATTCCATTCCATTCCATTGAATTCCGTTCCATTCCATTCCATTCCATTGAATTCCGTTCCATTCCATTCAATTCCATTCCATTCCATTCCATTCCATTTGAATTCCATTCCATTCCATTCCGTTCCATTCCATTCCATTCCATTCCATTCCATTCCATTCCATTCCATTCCATTCCATTCTACTCGGGTTGATTCCATTCTATTCCATTCCATTCCATTCGATTCCATTCGATTCCATTCGATTCCATTCGATTCCATTCCATTCCATTCCATTCCATTCCATTGAATTCCATACCATTGAATTCCATTCCATTCCATTCCATTCCATTGAATTCCATTCCAGTCCGTTCCATTCCGTTCCGTTCCGTTCCGTTCCATTCCATTCCATTCCATTCCATGGAATTCCATTCCATTCCATTCCATTCCATTCCGTTCCATTCCATTCCGTTCCATTCCATTCCATTCCATTCCATTCCGTTCCGTTCAATTCCGTTCCATTCCGTTCCATTCCACTGAATTCCGTTCCATTGCATTGAATTCCGTTCCATTCCATTCCATTCCTTTCCGTTCCGTTCTTTTCCGTTCCGTTCCGTTCCGTTCTACTCGGGTTGATTCCATTCTATTCCATTCCATTCCATTCGATTCCATTCTATTCCATTCTACTCCATTCGATTCAATTCAATTCCATTCCATTCCATTCCATTCCATTCCATTGAATTCCATTCCATTCCATTCCATTGAATTCCATTCCATTCCATTCCATTGAATTCCATTCCATTCCATTGAATTCCATTCCATTCCATTCCATTCGATTCCATTCCATTCCATTGAATTCCATTCCATTCCATTCCATTCCATTCCATTCCATTCCATTCCATTCCATTGAATTCCATTCCATTGAATTCCATTCCATTCCATTGAATTCCATTCCAATCCATTCCATTCCATTGAATTCCGTTCCATTCCATTCCATTCCGTTCCATTCCATTTGTATTCCATTCCATTCCATTCCATTCCATTCCATTCCATTCTACTCGGGTTGATTCCATTCTATTCCATTCCATTCCATTCGATTCCATTCGATTCCATTCGATTCCATTCCATTCCATTCAATTCCATTGAATTCCATTCCATTCCATTCCATTCCATCCCATTCCATTGAATTCCATTCCATTCCATTCCATTCCATGGAATTCCATTCCATTCCATTGAATTCCATTCCATTCCATTCCGTTCCATTCCATTATGTTCCATTCCATTCCATTCCATTCCATTCCATTCCATTCCATTCCGTTCCGTTCCATTCCGTTCCATTCCGTTCCATTCCATTGAATTCCGATCCATTGCATTGAATTCCTTTCCATTCCATTCCATTCCTTTCCGTTCCGTTCCGTTCCGTTCTACTCGGGTTGATTCCATTCTATTCCATTCCATTCCATTCGATTCCATTCGATTCCATTCGATACCATTCGATTCCATTCGATTCCATTCGATTCGATTCCATTCCATTCCATTCCATTCCATTCCATTCCATTCCATTGAATTCCTTTCCATTCCATTGAATTCCATTCCATTCCATTCCATTCGATTCCATTCGATTCCATTGAATTCCATTCCATTCCATTCCTTTCCATTCCATTCCATTCCATTCCATTCCATTGAATTCCATTGAATTCCATTCCAAAGAATTCCATTCCATTCCATTCCATTCCATTCCATTCCATTCCATAGAATTAATTTCCATTCCATTCCATTCCATTCCATTCCATTCCATTCTATTCCATCGAATTCCATTCCATTCCATTCCATTCCATTCCATTCCATTCCATTCCATTCCATTCCATTCTACTCGGGTTGATTCCATTCTATTCCATTCCATTCCATTCGATTCCATTCGATTCCATTCCATTCCATTCCATTCCATTCCATTCCATTCAATTGAATTCCATTCCATTCCATTCCATTCCATTCCATTCCATTCCATTCCGTTCCATTCCATTCCATCGAATTCCATTCCATTCCATTCCATTCCATTCCATTGAATTCCATTCCATTCCGTTCCGTTCCGTTCCGTTCCGCTCCGTTTCGTTCCGTTCCATTCCGTTCCATTCCATTCCATTCCATTCCATTCCATTCCATTGAATTCCGTTCCATTCCATTGAATTCCATTCCATTTAGTTCCATTCCATTGAATTCTGTTCCGTTCCGTTCCATTCCGTTCCGTTCCATTCCGTTCCATTCCGTTCCTTTCCGTTCTACTCGGGTTGATTCCATTCTATTCCATTCCATTCCATTCGATTCCATTCGATTCCATTCGAATCCATTCGATTCCATTCGATTCCATTCGATTCCATTCCATTCCATTGAATTCCATTCCATTCCATTCCATTCCATTGAATTCCGTTCCATTCCATTCCATTCCATTCCATTCCATTCCTTTCCGTTCCGTTCCGTTCCGTTCCGTTCCGTTCCGTTCTACTCGGGTTGTTTCCATTCCATTCCATTCCATTCCATTCGATTCCATTCTATTCCATTCGATTGCATTCGATTCAATTCGATTCCATTCCATTCCATTCCATTCCATTCCATTCCATTGAATTCCATTCCATTCCATTCCGTTCCATTCCATTCCGTTCCATTCCATTCCATTCCATTCCATTCCATTACATTCCCTTCCATTCCGTTCCATTCCGTTCCATTCCATTGAATTCCGATCCATTGCATTGAATTCCGTTCCATTCCATTCCATTCCTTTCCGTTCCGTTCCGTTCCGTTCCGTTCCGTTCTACTCGGATTGATTCCATTCTATTCCATTCCATTCCATTCGATTCCATTCGATTCCATTCGATTCCATTCGACTCCATTCCATTCCATTCCATTCCATTCCATTCCATTCCATTGAACTCCATTCCATTCCATTCCATTCCATTCCATTCCATTCCATTGAATTCCATTCCATTCCATTCCATTCCATTGAATTCTGTTCCATTCCATTCCATTCCATTCCATTCCGTTCTACTCGGGTTGATTCCATTCTATTCCATTCCGTTCCGTTCCGTTCCGTTCCGTTCCGTTCCATTCCACTCGGGTTGATTCCATTCTATTCCATTCCATTCCATTCCATTCCATTCCATTCCATTAGATTCCATTCGATTCCATTCGATTCCATTCGATTCCATTCGATTCCATTCCATTCCATTGAATTCCATTCCATTCCATTCCATTCCATTTGAATTCCATTCCATTCCATTCCATTCCGTTCCATTCCATTCCATTCCATTCCATTCTACTCGGGTTGATTCCATTCTATTACATTCCATTCCATTCGATTCCATTCGATTCCATTCAATTCCATTCTAGTCCATTCCATTCCATTCCATTCAATTGAATTCCATTCCATTCCATTCCATTCCATTTGAATTCCATTCCATTCCATTCCATTCCATTCCATTCCATTCCATTCCATTGAATTCCATTCCATTCCATTCCATTCCATTGAATTCTGTTCCATTCAATTCCATTCCATTCCATTCCGTTCTACTCGGGTTGATTCCATTCTATTCCATTCCGTTCCGTTCCGTTCTGTTCCGTTCCTTTCCGTTCCATTCCATTCCACTCGGGTTGGTTCCATTCTATTCCTTTCCATTGCATTCGATTCCATTCGATCCCATTCGATTCCATTCGATTCCATTCGATTCCATTCGATTCCATTCCATTCCATTGAATTCCGTTCCATTCCATTCCATTCCATTGAATTCCGTTCCATTCCATTCCATTCCATTCCGTTCCATTCCATTCCATTTGAATTCCATTCCATTCCATTCCGTTCCATTCCATTCCATTCCATTCCATTCCATTCCATTCCATTCTACTCGGGTTGATTCCATTCTATTCCATTCCATTCCATTCGATTCCATTCGATTCCATTCGATTCCATTCGATTCCATTCCATTCCATTCCATTCCATTCCATTCCATTCCATTGAATTCCATTCCATTGAATTCCATTCCATTCCATTGAATTCCATTCCATTCCATTCCATTCCTTTGAAGTCCGTTCCATTCCATTCCATTCCATTCCATTCCATTCCATTTAATTCCATACCATTGAATTCCATTCCATTCCATTCCATTCCATTGAATTCCATTCCAGTCCGTTCCGTTCCGTTCCGTTCCGTTCCGTTCCGTTCCATTCCATTCCATTCCATTCCATGGAATTCCATTCCATTCCATTCCATTCCATTCCGTTCCATTCCATTCCGTTCCATTCCATTCCATTCCATTCCATTCCGTTCCGTTCCATTCCGTTCCATTCCGTTCCATTCCATTGAATTCCGTTCCATTGCATTGAATTCCGTTCCATTCCATTCCATTCCTTTCCGTTCCGTTCCGTTCCGTTCCGTTCCGTTCTACTCGGGTTGATTCCATTCTATTCCATTCCATTCCATTCGATTCCATTCTATTCCATTCGATTCCATTCGATTCAATTCGATTCCATTCCATTCCATTCCGTTAAATTCCATTCCATTGAATTCCATTCCATTCCATTCCATTGAATTCCATTCCATTCCATTCCATTGAATTCCATTCCATTCCATTGAATTCCATTCCATTCCATTCCATTCGATTCCATTCCATTCCATTGAATTCCATTCCATTCCATTCCATTCCATTCCATTCCATTGAATTCCATTCCATTGAATTCCATTCCATTCCATTGAATTCCATTCCAATCCATTCCATTCCATTGAATTCCGTTCCATTCCATTCCATTCCGTTCCATTCCATTTGAATTCCATTCCATTCCATTCCATTCCATTCCATTCTACTCGGGTTGATTCCATTCTATTCCATTCCATTCCATTCCATTCCATTCGATTCCATTCGATTCCATTCCATTCCATTCAATTCCATTGAATTCCATTCCATTCCATTCCATTCCATCCCATTCCATTGAATTCCATTCCATTCCATTCCATTCCATGGAATTCCATTCCATTCCATTGACTTCCATTCCATTCCATTCCGTTCCGTTCCATTATGTTCCATTCCATTCCATTCCATTCCATTCCATTCCATTCCATTCCGTTCCGTTCCATTCCGTTCCATTCCGTTCCATTCCATTGAATTCCGATCCATTGCATTGAATTCCTTTCCATTCCATTCCATTCCTTTCCGTTCCGTTCCGTTCCGTTCTACTCGGGTTGATTCCATTCTATTCCATTCCATTCCATTCGATTCCATTCGATTCCATTCGATTCCATTCGATTCCATTCCATTCCATTCCATTCCATTCCATTCCATTCCATTGAATTCCTTTCCATTCCATTGAATTCCATTCCATTCCATTCCATTCGATTCCATTCGATTCCATTGAATTCCATTCCATTCCATTCCTTTCCATTCCATTCCATTCCATTCCATTCCATTCCATTGAATTCCATTGAATTCCATTCCAATGAATTCCATTCCATTTCATTCCATTCCATTCCATTCCATTCCATTGAATTAATTTCCATTCCATTCCATTCCATTCCATTCCATTCTATTCCATCGAATTCCATTCCATTCCATTCCATTCCATTCCATTCCATTCCATTCCATTCCATTCCATTCCATTCCATTCTACTCGGGTTGATTCCATTCTATTCCATTCCATTCCATTCGATTCCATTCGATTCCATTCCATTCCATTCCATTCAATTGAATTCCATTCCATTCCATTCCATTCCATTCCATTCCATTCCATTCCGTTCCATTCCATTCCATCGAATTCCATTCCATTCCATTCCATTCCATTCCATTGAATTCCATTCCATTCCGTTCCGTTCCGTTCCGTTCCGTTTCGTTCTGTTCCGTTCCGTTCCATTCCATTCCATTCCATTCCATTCCATTGAATTCCGTTCCATTCCATTGAATTCCATTCCATTTCGTTCCATTCCATTGAATTCTGTTCCGTTCCGTTCCATTCCGTTCCGTTCCATTCCGTTCCATTCCATTCCTTTCCTTTCTACTCGGGTTGATTCCATTCTATTCCATTCCATTCCATTCGATTCCATTCGATTCCATTCGAATCCATTCGATTCCATTCGATTCCATTCGATTCCATTCCATTCCATTGAATTCCATTCCATTCCATTCCATTCCATTGAATTCCGTTCCATTCCATTCAATTCCATTCCATTCCATTCCTTTCCGTTCCGTTCCGTTCCGTTCCGTTCTACTCGGGTTGTTTCCATTCTATTCCATTCCATTCCATTCGATTCCATTCTATTCCATTCGATTCCATTCGATACAATTCGATTCCATTCCATTCCATTCCATTCCATTCCATTCCATTCCATTCCATTGAATTCCATTCCGTTCCATTCCGTTCCATTCCATTGAATTCCGATCCATTGCATTGAATTCCGTTCCATTCCATTCCATTCCTTTCCGTTCTGTTCCGTTCCGTTCCGTTCCGTTCTACTCGGATTGATTCCATTCTATTCCATTCCATTCCATTCGATTCCATTCGATTCCATTCGATTCCATTCGACTCCATTCCATTCCATTCCATTCCATTCCATTCCATTCCATTCCATTCCATTCCATTGAACTCCATTCCATTCCATTCCATTCCATTCCATTCCATTCCATTCCATTGAATTCCATTCCATTCCATTCCATTCCATTGAATTCTGTTCCATTCCATTCCTTTCCATTCCATTCCGTTCTACTCGGGTTGATTCCATTCTATTCCATTCCGTTCCGTTCCGTTCCGTTCCGTTCCGTTCCATTCCACTCGGGTTGATTCCATTCTATTCCATTCCATTCCATTCCATTCCATTCGATTCCATTCGATTCCATTCGATTCCATTCGATTCCATTCGATTCCATTCCATTCCATTGAATTCCATTCCATTCCATTCCATTGAATTCCGTTCCATTCCATTCCATTTGAATTCCATTCCATTCCATTCCATTCCATTCCATTCCATTCCATTCCATTCCATTCCATTCCATTCCATTCTACTCGGGTTGATTCCATTCTATTACATTCCATTCCATTCGATTCCATTCGATTCCATTCGATTCCATTCGATTCCATTCCATTCCATTCCATTCAATTGAATTCCATTCCATTCCATTCCATTCCATTCCATTCCATTGAATTCCATTCCATTCCATTCCATTCCATTCCATTCCATTCCATTCCATTGAATTCCGTTCCATTCCATTCCATTCCATTCCATTCCATTCCATTGAATTCCATTACATTGAATTCCATTCCATTCCATTCCATTCCATGGAATTCCATTCCATTCCGTTCCGTTCCATTCCGTTCCGTTCCGTACCGTTCCATTCCATTCCATTCCATTCCATTGAATTCCGTCCCATTCCATTGAATTCCATTCCATTCCGTTCCATTCCATTGAATTCCGTTCCGTTCCGCTCCATTCCGTTCTACTCGGGTTGATTCCATTCTATTCCATTCCATTCCACTCGATTCCATTCCATTCGATTCCATTCCATTCCATTCCATTTGTTCTACTCGGGTTCATTCCATTCCATTCCTTTCCGTTCCGTTCCGTTCCGTTCTACTCGGGTTGATTCCATTCTATTCCATTCCATTCCATTCGATTCCATTCTATTCCATTCGATTCCATTCTATTCAATTCGATTCCATTCCATTCCATTCCATTCCATTCCATTCCATTCCATTCCATTGAATTCCATTCCATTCTATTCCGTTCCATTCCATTCCGTTCCATTCCATTCCATTCCATTCCATTCCATTCCATTACGTTCCGTTCCATTCCGTTCCATTCCATTGAATTCCGATCCATTGCATTGAATTCCGTTCCATTCCATTCCACTCCTTTCCGTTCCGTTCCGTTCCATTCCGTTCCGTTCTACTCGGGTTGATTCCATTCTATTCCATTCCATTCCATTCGATTCCAATCTATTCCATTCGATTCCATTCGATTCAATTCGATTCCATTCCATTCCATTCCATTCCATTCCATTGAATTCCATTCCATTCCATTCCGTTCCATTCCATTCCGTTCCATTCCATTACGTTCCGTTCCATTCCGTTCCATTCCGTTCCATTCCATTGAATTCCGATCCATTGCATTGAATTCCGTTCCATTCCATTCCATTCCTTTCCGTTCCGTTCCGTTCCGTTCCATTCCGTTCTACTCGGATTGATTCCATTCTATTCCATTCCATTCCATTCGATTCCATTCGATTCCATTCGATTCCATTCCATTCCATTCCATTCCATTCCATTCCATTGAACTCCATTCCATTCCATTCCATTCCATTCCATTCCATTCCATTCCATTGAATTCCATTCCATTCCATTCCATTCCATTGAAATCTGTTGCATTCAATTCCATTCCATTCCATTCCGTTCTACTCGGGTTGATTCCATTCTATTCCATTCCGTTCCGTTCCGTTCCGTTCCGTTCCTTTCCGTTCCATTCCATTCCACTCGGGTTGGTTCCATTCTATTCCATTCCATTGCATTCGATTCCATTCGATTCCATTCGATTCCATTCGATTCCATTCGATTCCATTCGATTCCATTCGATTCCATTCCATTCCATTGAATTCCGTTCCATTCCATTCCATTCCATTGAATTCCGTTCCATTCCATTCAATTCCATTCCATTCCATTCCATTCCATTTGAATTCCATTCCATTCCATTCCGTTCCATTCCATTCCATTCCATTCCATTCCATTCCATTCCATTCCATTCCATTCCATTCTACTCGGGTTGATTCCATTCTATTCCATTCCATTCCATTCGATTCCATTCGATTCCATTCGATTCCATTCGATTCCATTCCATTCCATTCCATTCCATTCCATTGAATTCCATACCATTGAATTCCATTCCATTCCATTCCATTCCATTGAATTCCATTCCAGTCCGTTCCATTCCGTTCCGTTCCGTTCCGTTCCATTCCATTCCATTCCATTCCATGGAATTCCATTCCATTCCATTCCATTCCATTCCGTTCCATTCCATTCCGTTCCATTCCATTCCATTCCATTCCATTCCGTTCCGTTCAATTCCGTTCCATTCCGTTCCATTCCACTGAATTCCGTTCCATTGCATTGAATTCCGTTCCATTCCATTCCATTCCTTTCCGTTCCGTTCTTTTCCGTTCCGTTCCGTTCCGTTCTACTCGGGTTGATTCCATTCTATTCCATTCCATTCCATTCGATTCCATTCTATTCCATTCTACTCCATTCGATTCAATTCAATTCCATTCCATTCCATTCCATTCCATTCCATTGAATTCCATTCCATTCCATTCCATTGAATTCCATTCCATTCCATTCCATTGAATTCCATTCCATTCCATTGAATTCCATTCCATTCCATTCCATTCGATTCCATTCCATTCCATTGAATTCCATTCCATTCCATTCCATTCCATTCCATTCCATTCCATTCCATTCCATTGAATTCCATTCCATTGAATTCCATTCCATTCCATTGAATTCCATTCCAATCCATTCCATTCCATTGAATTCCGTTCCATTCCATTCCATTCCGTTCCATTCCATTTGTATTCCATTCCATTCCATTCCATTCCATTCCATTCCATTCTACTCGGGTTGATTCCATTCTATTCCATTCCATTCCATTCGATTCCATTCGATTCCATTCGATTCCATTCCATTCCATTCAATTCCATTGAATTCCATTCCATTCCATTCCATTCCATCCCATTCCATTGAATTCCATTCCATTCCATTCCATTCCATGGAATTCCATTCCATTCCATTGAATTCCATTCCATTCCATTCCGTTCCATTCCATTATGTTCCATTCCATTCCATTCCATTCCATTCCATTCCATTCCATTCCGTTCCGTTCCATTCCGTTCCATTCCGTTCCATTCCATTGAATTCCGATCCATTGCATTGAATTCCTTTCCATTCCATTCCATTCCTTTCCGTTCCGTTCCGTTCCGTTCTACTCGGGTTGATTCCATTCTATTCCATTCCATTCCATTCGATTCCATTCGATTCCATTCGATACCATTCGATTCCATTCGATTCCATTCGATTCCATTCCATTCCATTCCATTCCATTCCATTCCATTCCATTCCATTGAATTCCTTTCCATTCCATTGAATTCCATTCCATTCCATTCCATTCGATTCCATTCGATTCCATTGAATTCCATTCCATTCCATTCCTTTCCATTCCATTCCATTCCATTCCATTCCATTGAATTCCATTGAATTCCATTCCAAAGAATTCCATTCCATTCCATTCCATTCCATTCCATTCCATTCCATAGAATTAATTTCCATTCCATTCCATTCCATTCCATTCCATTCCATTCTATTCCATCGAATTCCATTCCATTCCATTCCATTCCATTCCATTCCATTCCATTCCATTCCATTCCATTCTACTCGGGTTGATTCCATTCTATTCCATTCCATTCCATTCGATTCCATTCGATTCCATTCCATTCCATTCCATTCCATTCCATTCCATTCAATTGAATTCCATTCCATTCCATTCCATTCCATTCCATTCCATTCCATTCCGTTCCATTCCATTCCATCGAATTCCATTCCATTCCATTCCATTCCATTCCATTGAATTCCATTCCATTCCGTTCCGTTCCGTTCCGTTCCGCTCCGTTTCGTTCCGTTCCATTCCGTTCCATTCCATTCCATTCCATTCCATTCCATTCCATTGAATTCCGTTCCATTCCATTGAATTCCATTCCATTTAGTTCCATTCCATTGAATTCTGTTCCGTTCCGTTCCATTCCGTTCCGTTCCATTCCGTTCCATTCCGTTCCTTTCCGTTCTACTCGGGTTGATTCCATTCTATTCCATTCCATTCCATTCGATTCCATTCGATTCCATTCGAATCCATTCGATTCCATTCGATTCCATTCGATTCCATTCCATTCCATTGAATTCCATTCCATTCCATTCCATTCCATTGAATTCCGTTCCATTCCATTCCATTCCATTCCATTCCATTCCTTTCCGTTCCGTTCCGTTCCGTTCCGTTCCGTTCCGTTCTACTCGGGTTGTTTCCATTCCATTCCATTCCATTCCATTCGATTCCATTCTATTCCATTCGATTGCATTCGATTCAATTCGATTCCATTCCATTCCATTCCATTCCATTCCATTCCATTGAATTCCATTCCATTCCATTCCGTTCCATTCCATTCCGTTCCATTCCATTCCATTCCATTCCATTCCATTACATTCCCTTCCATTCCGTTCCATTCCGTTCCATTCCATTGAATTCCGATCCATTGCATTGAATTCCGTTCCATTCCATTCCATTCCTTTCCGTTCCGTTCCGTTCCGTTCCGTTCCGTTCTACTCGGATTGATTCCATTCTATTCCATTCCATTCCATTCGATTCCATTCGATTCCATTCGATTCCATTCGACTCCATTCCATTCCATTCCATTCCATTCCATTCCATTCCATTGAACTCCATTCCATTCCATTCCATTCCATTCCATTCCATTCCATTGAATTCCATTCCATTCCATTCCATTCCATTGAATTCTGTTCCATTCCATTCCATTCCATTCCATTCCGTTCTACTCGGGTTGATTCCATTCTATTCCATTCCGTTCCGTTCCGTTCCGTTCCGTTCCGTTCCATTCCACTCGGGTTGATTCCATTCTATTCCATTCCATTCCATTCCATTCCATTCCATTCCATTAGATTCCATTCGATTCCATTCGATTCCATTCGATTCCATTCGATTCCATTCCATTCCATTGAATTCCATTCCATTCCATTCCATTCCATTTGAATTCCATTCCATTCCATTCCATTCCGTTCCATTCCATTCCATTCCATTCCATTCTACTCGGGTTGATTCCATTCTATTACATTCCATTCCATTCGATTCCATTCGATTCCATTCAATTCCATTCTAGTCCATTCCATTCCATTCCATTCAATTGAATTCCATTCCATTCCATTCCATTCCATTCCATTCCATTCCATTCCATTCCATTCCATTCCATTCCATTCCATTGAATTCCATTCCATTCCATTCCATTCCATTCCATTCCATTCCATTGAATTCCGTTCCATTCCATTCCATTCCATTCCATTGCATTCCATTCCATTGAATTCCATTATATTGAATTCCATTCCATTCCATTCCATTCCATGGAATTCCATTCCATTCCGTTCCGTTCCATTCCGTTCCGTTCCGTACCGTTCCATTCCATTCCATTCCATTCCATTGAATTCCGTTCCATTCCATTGAATTCCATTCCATTCCGTTCCATTCCATTGAATTCCGTTCCGTTCCGTTCCGTTCCGTTCCATTCCGTTCCATTCCGTTCCATTCCATTCTACTCGGGTTGATTCCATTCTATTCCATTCCATTCCATTCGATTCCATTCGATTCCATTCGATTCCATTCGATTCCATTCCATTCCATTCCATTCAATTGAATTCCATTCCATTCCATTCCATTCCATTACATTCCATTCCGTTCCATTCCATTCCATTCCATTCCATTCCATACCATTCCATTCCATTCCATTCCATTCCATTCCATTCCATTCCATTCCATTGAATTCCATTCCATTCCATTCCATTCCATTGAATTCCATTCCATTCCATTCCATTCGATTCCATTCCATTCCATGGAATCCCATTCCATTCCATTCCATTCCATTCCATTCCATTCCATTCCATTGAATTCCATTCCTTTCCATTCCATTCCATTGAATTCCGTTCAATTCCATTCCATTCCATTCCATTCCATTCCATTCCATTCGAATTCCATTCCATTCCATTCCATTCCATTCCATTCCATTCCATTCCATTCCATTCCATTCCATTCTACTCGGGTTGATTCCTTTCTATTCCATTCCATTCCATTCGATTCCATTCGATTCCTTTCGATTCCATTCCATTCCATTCCATTCCATTGAATTCCGTTCCATTGAATTCCATTCCTTTGCGTTCCGTTCCGTTCCGTTCTGTTCCATTCTACTCGGGTTGATTCCATTCTATTCCTTTACATTCCATTCGATTCCATTCGATTCCATTCCATTCCATTCCATTTGAATTCCATTGCATTCCATTCCATTCCATTCCATTCCATTCCATCGAATTCCATTCCATTCGATTCCATTCCATTCCATTCCATTCCATTCCATTCCATTCTACTCGGGTTGATTCCATTCTATTCCATTCCATTCCATTCGATTCCATTCGATTCCATTCGATTCCATTCGATTCCATTCCATTCCATTCCATTCAATTGAATTCCATTCCATTCCATTCCATTCCATTCCATTCCATTGAATTCCATTGAATTCCATTCCATTGAATTCCATTCCATTCCATTGAATTCCATTCCATTCCATTCCATTCCATTCCATTCCATTCCGTTCCATTCCATTCCATTCCTTTCCATTCCATTCCGTTCCGTTCCATTCCTTTCCATTCCGTTCCATTCCATTGAATTCCGTTCCATTGCATTGAATTCCGTTCCATTCCATCCCATTCCTTTCCGTTCCGTTCCATTCCGTTCCGTTCCGTTCCGTTCCGTTCTACTCGGGTTGATTCCATTCTATTCCATTCCATTCCATTCGATTCCATTCTATTCCATTCGATTCCATTCGATTCAATTCGATTCCACTCCATTCCATTCCATTCCATTCCATTCCATTCCATTCCATTCCATTCCATTCCATTCCATTGAATTCCATTCCATTCCATTCCATTCCATTCCATTCCGTTCTACTCGGGTTGATTCCATTCTATTCCATTCCGTTCCGTTCCGTTCCGTTCCGTTCCTTTCCGTTCCATTCCATTCCACTCGGGTTGGTTCCATTCTATTCCATTCCATTGCATTCGATTCCATTCGATTCCATTCGATTCCATTCGATTCCATTCGATTCCATTCGATTCCATTCCATTCCATTGAATTCCGTTCCATTCCATTCCATTCCATTGAATTCCGTTCCATTCCATTCAATTCCATTCCATTCCATTTGAATTCCATTCCATTCCATTCCATTCCATTCCATTCCGTTCCATTCCATTCCATTCCTTTCCATTCCATTCCGTTCCGTTCCATTCCTTTCCATTCCGTTCCATTCCATTGAATTCCGTTCCATTGCATTGAATTCCGTTCCATTCCATTCCATTCCTTTCCGTTCCGTTCCATTCCGTTCCGTTCCGTCCCGTTCTACTCGGGTTGATTCCATTCTATTCCATTCCATTCCATTCGATTCCATTCTATTCCATTCGATTCCATTCGATTCCATTCGATTCCATTCCATTCCATTCCATTCCATTGAAGTCCGTTCCATTCCATTCCATTCCACTCCATTCCATTCCATTGAATTCCATACCATTGAATTCCATTCCATTCCATTCCATTCCATTGAATTCCATTCCAGTCCGTTCCGTTCCGTTCCGTTCCGTTCCGTTCCGTTCCATTCCATTCCATTCCATTCCATGGAATTCCATTCCATTCCATTCCATTCCATGGAATTCCATTCCATTCCATTCCATTCCATTCCATTCCGTTCCATTCCATTCCGTTCCATTCCATTCCATTCCATTCCATTCCGTTCCGTTCCATTCCGTTCCATTCCGTTCCATTCCATTGAATTCCGTTCCATTGCATTGAATTCCGTTCCATTCCATTCCATTCCTTTCAGTTCCGTTCCGTTCCGTTCCGTTCCGTTCCGTTCTACTCGGGTTGATTCCATTCTATTCCATTCCATTCCATTCGATTCCATTCTATTCCATTCGATTCCATTCGATTCAATTCGATTCCATTCCATTCCATTCCATTCCATTCCATTCCATTGAATTCCATTCCATTCCATTCCATTCCATTGAATTCCATTCCATTCCATTGAATTCCATTCCATTCCATTCCATTCGATTCCATTCCATTCCATTCCATTCCATTCCATTCCATTCCATTCCATTGAATTCCATTCCATTGAATTCCATTCCATTCCATTGAATTCCATTCCAATCCATTCCATTCCATTGAATTCCGTTCCATTCCATTCCATTTGAATTCCCTTCCATTCCATTCCATTCCATTCCATTCCATTCCATTCCATACCATTCCATTCCATTCCATTCCATTGAATTCCATTCCATTCCGTTGAATTCCATTCCATTCCATTCCATTCCATTGAATTCCATTCCATTCCATTCCATTCGATTCCATTCCATTCCATGGAATTCCATGGAATTCCATTCCATTCCATTCCATTCCATTCCATTCCATTCCATTGAATTCCATTGAATTCCATTCCATTCCATTGAATTCCATTCCTTTCCATTCCATTCCATTGAATTCCGTTCAATTCCATTCCATTCCATTCCATTCCATTCCATTCCATTCGAATTCCATTCCATTCCATTCCATTCCATTCCATTCCATTCCATTCCATTCCATTCCATTCCATTCTACTCGGGTTGATTCCTTTCTATTCCATTCCATTCCATTCGATTCCATTCGATTCCTTTCGATTCCATTCCATTCCATTCCATTCCATTGAATTCCGTTCCATTGAATTCCATTCCTTTCCGTTCCGTTCCGTTCCGTTCTGTTCCATTCTACTCGGGTTGATTCCATTCTATTCCTTTACATTCCATTCGATTCCATTCGATTCCATTCCATTCCATTCCATTTGAATTCCATTGCATTCCATTCCATTCCATTCCATCGAATTCCATTCCATTCGATTCCATTCCATTCCATTCCATTCCATTCCATTCCATTCTACTCGGGTTGATTCCATTCTATTCCATTCCATTCCATTCGATTCCATTCGATTCCATTCGATTCCATTCGATTCCATTCCATTCCATTCCATTCAATTGAATTCCATTCCATTCCATTCCATTCCATTCCATTCCATTGAATTCCATTGAATTCCATTCCATTGAATTCCATTCCATTCCATTGAATTCCATTCCATTCCATTCCATTCCATTCCGTTCCATTCCATTCCGTTCCATTCCATTCCATTCCTTTCCATTCCATTCCGTTCCGTTCCATTCCTTTCCATTCCGTTCCATTCCATTGAATTCCGTTCCATTGCATTGAATTCCGTTCCATTCCATTCCATTCCTTTCCGTTCCGTTCCATTCCGTTCCGTTCCGTTCCGTTCCGTTCTACTCGGGTTGATTCCATTCTATTCCATTCCATTCCATTCGATTCCATTCTATTCCATTCGATTCCATTCGATTCAATTCGATTCCATTCCATTCCATTCCATTCCATTCCATTCCATTCCATTCCATTCCATTGAATTCCATTCCATTCCATTCCATTCCATTCCATTCCGTTCTACTCGGGTTGATTCCATTCTATTCCATTCCGTTCCGTTCCGTTCCGTTCCGTTCCTTTCCGTTCCATTCCATTCCACTCGGGTTGGTTCCATTCTATTCCATTCCATTGCATTCGATTCCGTTCGATTCCATTCGATTCCATTCGATTCCATTCGATTCCATTCGATTCCATTCGATTCCATTCCATTCCATTGAATTCCGTTCCATTCCATTCCATTCCATTGAATTCCGTTCCATTCCATTCAATTCCATTCCATTCCATTCCATTCCATTCTACTCGGGTTGATTCCATTCTATTACATTCCATTCCATTCGATTCCATTCGATTCCATTCGATTCCATTCGATTCCATTCCATTCCATTCCATTCAATTGAATTCCATTCCATTCCATTCCATTCCATGGAATTCCATTCCATTCAGTTCCGTTCCATTCCGTTCCATTCCGTACCGTTCCATTCCATTCCATTCCATTCCATTGAATTCCGTTCCATTCCATTGAATTCCATTCCATTCCGTTCCATTCCATTGAATTCCGTTCCGTTCCGTTCCGTTCCGTTCCATTCCGTTCCATTCCGTTCCATTCCGTTCTACTCGGGTTGATTCCATTCTATTCCATTCCATTCCACTCGATTCCATTCCATTCGATTCCATTCCATTCCATTCCATTCCGTTCTACTCGGGTTCATTCCATTCCATTCCTTTCCGTTCCGTTCCGTTCCGTTCTACTCGGGTTGATTCCGTTCTATTCCATTCCATTCCATTCGATTCCATTCTATTCCATTCGATTCCATTCTATTCAATTCGATTCCATTCCATTCCATTCCATTCCATTCCATTCCATTCCATTGAATTCCATTCCATTCCATTCCGTTCCATTCCATTCCGTTCCATTCCATTCCATTCCATTCCATTCCATTCCATTCCATTACGTTCCGTTCCATTCCGTTCCATTCCATTGAATTCCGATCCATTGCATTGAATTCCGTTCCATTCCATTCCATTCCTTTCCGTTCCGTTCCGTTCCGTTCCGTTCCGTTCTACTCGGGTTGATTCCATTCTATTCCATTCCATTCCATTCGATTCCAATCTATTCCATTCGATTCCATTCGATTCAATTCGATTCCATTCCATTCCATTCCATTCCATTCCATTTAATTCCATTCCATTCCATTCCGTTCCATTCCATTCCGTTCCATTCCATTCCATTCCATTCCATTGCATTCCATTCCATTACGTTCCGTTCCATTCCGTTCCATTCCGTTCCATTCCATTGAATTCCGATCCATTGCATTGAATTCCGTTCCATTCCATTCCATTCCTTTCCGTTCCGTTCCGTTCCATTCCATTCCGTTCTACTCGGATTGATTCCATTCTATTCCATTCCATTCCATTCGATTCCATTCGATTCCATTCCATTCCATTCCATTCCATTCCATTCCATTCCATTGAACTCCATTCCATTCCATTCCATTCCATTCCATTCCATTCCATTGAATTCCATTCCATTCCATTCCATTCCATTGAATTCTGTTCCATTCAATTCCATTCCATTCCATTCCGTTCTACTCGGGTTGATTCCATTCTATTCCATTCCGTTCCGCTCCGTTCCGTTCCGTTCCGTTCCGTTCCGTTCCATTCCACTCGGGTTGATTCCATTCTATTCCATTCCATTCCATTCCATTCCATTCCATTCCATTCCATTCGATTCCATTTGATTCCATTCGATTCCATTCCATTCCATAGAATTCCATTCCATTCCATTCCATTCCATTGAATTCCGTTCCATTCCATTCAATTCCATTCCATTTAATTCCATTCCATTCCATTCCATTCCATTCCATTGAATTAATTTCCATTCCATTCCATTCCATTCGATTCCATTCCATTCCATGGAATTCCATTCCATTCCATTCCATTCCATTCCATTCCATTCCATTCCATTCCATTGAATTCCATTGAATTCCATTCCATTCCATTGAATTCCATTCCTTTCCATTCCATTCCATTGAATTCCGTTCAATTCCATTCCATTCCATTCCATTCCATTCCATTCCATTGAATTCCATTCCATTCCATTCCATTCCATTCCATTCCATTCCATTCCATTCCATTCTACTCGGGTTGATTCCTTTCTATTCCATTCCATTCCATTCGATTCCATTCGATTCCTTTCGATTCCATTCCATTCCATTCCATTCCATTGAATTCCGTTCCATTGAATTCCATTCCTTTCCGTTCCGTTCCGTTCCGTTCTGTTCCATTCTACTCGGGTTGATTCCATTCTATTCCTTTACATTCCATTCGATTCCATTCGATTCCATTCCATTCCATTCCATTTGAATTCCATTGCATTCCATTCCATTCCATTCCATTCCATTCCATCGAATTCCATTCCATTCGATTCCATTCCATTCCATTCCATTCCATTCCATTCCATTCTACTCGGGTTGATTCCATTCTATTCCATTCCATTCCATTCGATTCCATTCGATTCCATTCGATTCCATTCGATTCCATTCCATTCCATTCCATTCAATTGAATTCCATTCCATTCCATTCCATTCCATTCCATTCCATTCCATTGAATTCCATGGAATTCCATTCCATTGAATTCCATTCCATTCCATTGAATTCCATTCCATTCCATTCCATTCCATTCCGTTCCATTCCATTCCGATTCATTCCATTCCATTCCTTTCCATTCCATTCCGTTCCGTTCCATTCCTTTCCATTCCATTCCATTCCATTGAATTCCGTTCCATTGCATTGAATTCCGTTCCATTCCATTCCATTCCTTTCCGTTCCGTTCCATTCCGTTCCGTTCCGTTCCGTTCCGTTCTACTCGGGTTGATTCCATTCTATTCCATTCCATTCCATTCGATTCCATTCTATTCCATTCGATTCCATTCGATTCAATTCGATTACATTCCATTCCATTCCATTCCATTCCATTCCATTCCATTCCATTCCATTCCATTCCATTGAATTCCATTCCATTCCATTCCATTCCATTCCATTCCGTTCTACTCGGGTTGATTCCATTCTATTCCATTCCGTTCCGTTCCGTTCCGTTCCGTTCCTTTCCGTTCCATTCCATTCCACTCGGGTTGGTTCCATTCTATTCCATTCCATTGCATTCGATTCCATTCGATTCCATTCGATTCCATTCGATTCCATTCGATTCCATTCGATTCCGTTCGATTCCATTCCATTCCATTGAATTCCGTTCCATTCCATTCCATTCCATTGAATTCCGTTCCATTCCATTCAATTCCATTCCATTCCATTCCATTCCATTTGAATTCCATTCCATTCCATTCCATTCCATTCCATTCCATTCCATTCCATTCCATTCCTTTCCATTCCATTCCGTTCCGTTCCATTCCTTTCCATTCCGTTCCATTCCATTGAATTCCGTTCCATTGCATTGAATTCCGTTCCATTCCATTCCATTCCTTTCCGTTCCGTTCCATTCCGTTCCGTTCCGTCCCGTTCTACTCGGGTTGATTCCATTCTATTCCATTCCATTCCATTCGATTCCATTCTATTCCATTCGATTCCATTCGATTCAATTCGATTCCATTCGATTCCATTCCATTCCATTCCATTCCATTCCATTCCATTCCATTGAATTCCATTCCATTCCATTCCATTCCATTCCATTCCATTCCATTCCATTCCATTGAATTCCATTCCATTCCATTCCATTCCATTGAATTCTGTTCCATTCAATTCCATTCCATTCCATTCCGTTCTACTCGGGTTGATTCCATTCTATTCCATTCCGTTCCGTTCCGTTCCGTTCCGTTCCTTTCCGTTCCATTCCATTCCACTCGGGTTGGTTCCATTCTATTCCATTCCATTGCATTCGATTCCATTCGATTCCATTCGATTCCATTCGATTCCATTCGATTCCATTCGATTCCATTCGATTCCATTCCATTCCATTGAATTCCGTTCCATTCCATTCCATTCCATTGAATACCGTTCCATTCCATTCAATTCCATTCCATTCCATTCCATTCCATTTGAATTCCATTCCATTCCATTCCGTTCCATTCCATTCCATTCCATTCCATTCCATTCCATTCCATTCCATTCTACTCGGGTTGATTCCATTCTATTCCATTCCATTGCATTCGATTCCATTCGATTCCATTCGATTCCATTCGATTCCATTCCATTCCATTCCATTCCATTGAAGTCCGTTCCATTCCATTCCATTCCACTCCATTCCATTCCATTGAATTCCATACCATTGAATTCCATTCCATTCCATTCCATTCCATTGAATTCCGTTCCATTCCATTGAATTCCATTCCATTCCATTCCATTCCATTCCATTCCATTCCATTAAATTCGATTCCATTCGATTCGATTCGATTCTATTCCATTCCATTCCATTCCATTCCATTCCATTCCATTTGATTCCATTCCATTCCATTCCATTCCATTTCACTCCATTCCGTTCCGTTCCGTTCCGTTCCGTTCCGTTCTGTTCCGTTCTACTCGGGTCCGTTCCGTTCCATTCCATTCCATTCCATTCCATTCCATTGCATTCCGTTCTACTCGGGTTGATTCCATTCCATTCCATTCCATTCCATTCCATTCCGTTCTACTCGGGTTGATTCCATTCCATTCAATTCCATTCCATTCCTTTCCATTCCATTCCATTCCATTCCATTCCATTCCATTCCATTCCATTCGATTCCATTCCATTCCATTCCATTCCATTCCATTCCATTCCATTCCATTCCACTCTATTCCACTGAATTCCATTCCATTCCATTCCATTCCATTCCATTCCATTCCATTCCATTCCATTCCATTCCATTCCATTACGTTCTACTCGGGTTGATTCCATTCCATTCCATTCCATTCCATTCCATTCCATTCCATTCCATTCCATTCCATTCCATTCCATTCGATTCCATTCGATTCGATTCGATTCCATTCCATTCCATTCCATTCCATTCCATTCCATTCCATTCGATTCCATTCCATTCCATTTCACTCCATTCCGTTCCGTTCCGTTCCGTTCCGTTCCGTTCCGTTCTGTTCCGTTCTACTCGGGTTCGTTCCATTCCATTCCATTCCATTCCATTCCACTCCGTTCTACTCGGGTTTATCATTCCATTCCATTCCGTTGCGTTCCGTTCCTTTCCGTTCCATTCCATTCCATTCCATTCCATTCCATTCCATTCGGTTCCATTCGATTCCATTCCATTCCATTTCACTCCGTTCCGTTCCGTTCCGTTCCATTCCGTTCAGTTCCGTTCTATTCGGGTTCGTTCCATTCCGTTCCATTCCATTCCATTCCGTTCTACTCGGGTTGATTCCATTCTATTCCAATCCATTCCATTCTACTCCATTCGATTCCATTCGATTCCATTCGATTCCATTCCATTCCATTGAATTCCATTCCATTCCATTCCATTCCAGTGAATTCCGTTCCATTCGATTCAATTCCATTCCATTCCATTCCATTCCATTCCATTTGAATTCCATTCCATTCCATTCCATTCCATTCCATTCCATTCCATTCCATTCCATTCCATTCTACTCGGGTTGATTCCATTCTATTACATTCCATTCCATTCGATTCCATTCGATTCCATTCGATTCCATTCGATTCCATTCCATTCCATTCCATTCAATTGAATTCCATTCCATTCCATTCCATTCCATTCCATTCCATTCCATTCCATTGCATTCCATTGAATTCCATTCCATTCCATTCCATTCCATTCCATTCCATTGAATTCCGTTCCATTCCATTCCATTCCATTCCATTCCATTGAATTCCATTACATTGAATTCCATTCCATTCCATTCCATTCCATGGAATTCCATTCCATTCAGTTCCGTTCCATTCCGTTCCGTTCCGTACCGTTCCATTCCATTCCATTCCATTCCATTGAATTCCGTTCCATTCCATTGAATTCCATTCCATTCCGTTCCATTCCATTGAATTCCGTTCCGTTCCGTTCCGTTCCGTTCCATTCCGTTCCATTCCGTTCCATTCCGTTCTACTCGGGTTGATTCCATTCTATTCCATTCCATTCCAATCGATTCCATTCCATTCAATTCCATTCCATTCCATTCCATTCCGTTCTACTCGGGTTCATTCCATTCCAATCCTTTCCGTTCCGTTCCGTTCCATTCCACTCGGGTTGATTCCATTCTATTCCATTCCATTCCATTCCATTCCATTCCATTCCATTCCATTCCATTCGATTCCATTTGATTCCATTCGATTCCATTCCATTCCATAGAATTCCATTCCATTCCATTCCATTCCATTGAATTCCGTTCCATTCCATTCCATTTGAATTCCATTCCGTTCCATTCCATTCCATTCCATTCCATTCCATACCATTCCATTCCATTCCATTCCATTGAATTCCATTCCATTCCATTGAATTCCATTCCATTCCATTCCATTCCATTGAATTCCATTCCATTCCATTCCATTCGATTCCATTCCATTCCATGGAATCCCATTCCATTCCATTCCATTCCATTCCATTCCATTCCATTCCATTCCATTGAATTCCATTCCTTTCCATTCCATTCCATTGAATTCCGTTCAATTCCATTCCATTCCATTCCATTCCATTCCATTCCATTCGAATTCCATTCCATTCCATTCCATTCCATTCCATTCCATTCCATTCCATTCTACTCGGGTTGATTCCTTTCTATTCCATTCCATTCCATTCGATTCCATTCGATTCCTTTCGATTCCATTCCATTCCATTCCATTCCATTGAATTCCGTTCCATTGAATTCCATTCCTTTCCGTTCCGTTCCGTTCCGTTCTGTTCCATTCTACTCGGGTTGATTCCATTCTATTCCTTTACATTCCATTCGATTCCATTCGATTCCATTCCATTCCATTCCATTTGAATTCCATTGCATTCCATTCCATTCCATTCCATTCCATTCCATCGAATTCCATTCCATTCGATTCCATTCCATTCCATTCCATTCCATTCCATTCCATTCCATTCTACTCGGGTTGATTCCATTCTATTCCATTCCATTCCATTCGATTCCATTCGATTCCATTCGATTCCATTCGATTCCATTCCATTCCATTCCATTCAATTGAATTCCATTCCATTCCATTCCATTCCATTCCATTCCATTCCATTCCGTTCTGCTCGGGTTGATTCCATTCTATTCCATTCCATTCCATTCGATTCCATTCGATTCCATTCGATTCCATTCCATTCCATTCCATTCCATTCCATTCAATTGAATTCCATTCCATTCCATTCCATTCCATTCCATTCCATTGAATTCCATTGAATTCCATTCCATTGAATTCCATTCCATTCCATTGAATTCCATTCCATTCCATTCCATTCCATTCCATTCCATTCCATTCCGTTCCATTCCATTCCATTCCTTTCCATTCCATTCCGTTCCGTTCCATTCCTTTCCATTCCGTTCCATTCCATTGAATTCCGTTCCATTGCATTGAATTCCGTTCCATTCCATCCCATTCCTTTCCGTTCCGTTCCGTTCCATTCCGTTCCGTTCCGTTCCGTTCCGTTCTACTCGGGTTGATTCCATTCTATTCCATTCCATTCCATTCGATTCCATTCTATTCCATTCGATTCCATTCGATTCAATTCGATTCCACTCCATTCCATTCCATTCCATTCCATTCCATTCCATTCCATTCCATTCCATTCCATTCCATTCCATTCCATTGAATTCCATTCCATTCCATTCCATTCCATTCCATTCCGTTCTACTCGGGTTGATTCCATTCTATTCCATTCCGTTCCGTTCCGTTCCGTTCCGTTCCTTTCCGTTCCATTCCATTCCACTCGGGTTGGTTCCATTCTATTCCATTCCATTGCATTCGATTCCATTCGATTCCATTCGATTCCATTCGATTCCATTCGATTCCATTCGATTCCATTCCATTCCATTGAATTCCGTTCCATTCCATTCCATTCCATTGAATTCCGTTCCATTCCATTCAATTCCATTCCATTCCATTTGAATTCCATTCCATTCCATTCCATTCCATTCCATTCCGTTCCATTCCATTCCATTCCTTTCCATTCCATTCCGTTCCGTTCCATTCCTTTCCATTCCGTTCCATTCCATTGAATTCCGTTCCATTGCATTGAATTCCGTTCCATTCCATTCCATTCCTTTCCGTTCCGTTCCATTCCGTTCCGTTCCGTCCCGTTCTACTCGGGTTGATTCCATTCTATTCCATTCCATTCCATTCGATTCCATTCTATTCCATTCGATTCCATTCGATTCCATTCGATTCCATTCCATTCCATTCCATTCCATTGAAGTCCGTTCCATTCCATTCCATTCCACTCCATTCCATTCCATTGAATTCCATACCATTGAATTCCATTCCATTCCATTCCATTCCATTGAATTCCATTCCAGTCCGTTCCGTTCCGTTCCGTTCCGTTCCGTTCCGTTCCATTCCATTCCATTCCATTCCATGGAATTCCATTCCATTCCATTCCATTCCATTCCGTTCCATTCCATTCCGTTCCATTCCATTCCATTCCATTCCATTCCGTTCCGTTCCATTCCGTTCCATTCCGTTCCATTCCATTGAATTCCGTTCCATTGCATTGAATTCCGTTCCATTCCATTCCATTCCTTTCAGTTCCGTTCCGTTCCGTTCCGTTCCGTTCCGTTCTACTCGGGTTGATTCCATTCTATTCCATTCCATTCCATTCGATTCCATTCTGTTCCATTCGATTCCATTCGATTCAATTCGATTCCATTCCATTCCATTCCATTCCATTCCATTCCATTGAATTCCATTCCATTCCATTCCATTCCATTGAATTCCATTCCATTCCATTGAATTCCATTCCATTCCATTCCATTCGATTCCATTCCATTCCATTCCATTCCTTTCATTCCATTCCATTCCATTGAATTCCATTCCATTGAATTCCATTCCATTCCATTGAATTCCATTCCAATCCATTCCATTCCATTGAATTCCGTTCCATTCCATTCCATTCCGTTCCATTCCATTTGAATTCCATTCCATTCCATTCCATTCCATTCCATTCTACTCGGGTTGATTCCATTCTATTCCATTCCATTCCATTCGATTCCATTCGATTCCATTCGATTCCATTCCATTCCATTCAATTCCATTGAATTCCATCCCATTCCATTCCATTCCATCCCATTCCATTGAATTCCATTCCATTCCATTCCATTCCATGGAATTCCATTCCATTCCATTGAATTCCATTCCATTCCATTCCGTTCCATTCCATTATGTTCCATTCCATTCCATTCCATTCCATTCAATTCCATTCCGTTCCGTTCCATTCCGTTCTATTCCGTTCCATTCCATTGAATTCCGATCCATTGCATTGAATTCCTTTCCATTCCATTCCATTCCTTTCAGTTCCGCTCCGTTCCGTTCTACTCGGGTTGATTCCATTCTATTCCATTCCATTCCATTCGATTCCATTCGATTCCATTCGATTCCATTCGATTCCATTCGATTCCATTCCATTCCATTCCATTCCATTCCATTCCCTTCCATTCCATTGAATTCCTTTCCATTCCATTGAATTCCATTCCATTCCATTCCATTCGATTCCATTCGATTCCATTGAATTCCATTCCATTCCATTCCTTTCCATTCCATTCCATTCCATTCCATTCCATTCCATTGAATTCCATTGAATTCCATTCCAATGAATTCCATTCCATTCCATTCCATTCCATTCCATTCCATTCCATTCCATTGAATTAATTTCCATTCCATTCCATTCCATTCCATTCTATTCCATCGAATTCCATTCCATTCCATTCCATTCCATTCCATTCCATTCCATTCCATTGAATTCCGTTCCATTCCATTGAATTCCATTCCATTTCGTTCCATTCCATTGAATTCTGTTCCGTTCCGTTCCATTCCGTTCCGTTCCATTCCGTTCCATTCCGCTCCTTTCCGTTCTACTCGGGTTGAATCCATTCTATTCCATTCCATTCCATTCGATTCCATTCGATTCCATTCGAATCCATTCGATTCCATTCGATTCCATTCGATTCCTTTCCATTCCATTGAATTCCATTCCATTCCATTCCATTCCATTGAATTCCGTTCCATTCGATTCAATTCCATTCCATTCCATTCCTTTCCGTTCCGTTCCGTTCCGTTCCGTTCCGTTCCGTTCTACTCGGGTTGTTTCCATTCTATTCCATTCCATTCCATTCGATTCCATTCTATTCCATTCGATTCCATTCGATTCAATTCGATTCAATTCCATTCCATTCCATTCCATTCCATTCCATTGAATTCCATTTCATTCCATTCCGTTCCATTCCATTCCGTTCCATTCCATTCCATTCCATTCCATTCCATTCCATTACATTCCCTTCCATTCCGTTCCATTCCGTTCCATTCCATTGAATTCCGATCCATTGCATTGAATTCCGTTCCATTCCATTCCATTCCTTTCCGTTCCGTTCCGTTCCGTTCCGTTCCGTTCTACTCGGATTGATTCCATTCTATTCCATTCCATTCCATTCGATTCCATTCGATTCCATTCGATTCCATTCGACTCCATTCCATTCCATTCCATTCCATTCCATTCCATTCCATTCCATTCCATAGAACTCCATTCCATTCCATTCCATTCCATTCCATTCCATTCCATTCCATTGAATTCCATTCCATTCCATTCCATTCCATTGAATTCTGTTCCATTCCATTCCATTCCATTCCATTCCGTTCTACTCGGGTTGATTCCATTCTATTCCATTCCGTTCCGTTCCGTTCCGTTCCGTTCCGTTCCATTCCACTCGGGTTGATTCCATTCTATTCCATTCCATTCCATTCCATTCCATTCCATTCCATTCGATTCCATTCGATTCCATTCGATTCCATTCGATTCCATTCCATTCCATTGAATTCCATTCCATTCCATTCCATTCCATTGAATTCCGTTCCATTCCATTCAATTACATTCCTTTCCATTCCATTCCATTCCATTTGAATTCCATTCCATTCCATTCCATTCCATTCCATTCCATTCCATTCCATTCCATTCCATTCCATTCTACTCGGGTTGATTCCATTCTATTACATTCCATTCCATTCGATTCCATTCGATTCCATTCGATTCCATTCGATTCCATTCCATTCCATTCCATTCAATTGAATTCCATTCCATTCCATTAAATTCCATTCCATTCCATTGAATTCCATTCCATTCCATTCCATTCCATTCCATTCCATGGAATTCCATTCCATTCCATTCCATTCCATTCCGTTCCATTCCATTCCGTTCCATTCCATTCCATTCCATTCCATTCCGTTCCGTTCCATTCCGTTCCATTCCGTTCCATTCCATTGAATTCCGTTCCATTGCATTGAATTCCGTTCCATTCCATTCCATTCCTTTCAGTTCCGTTCCGTTCCATTCCGTTCCGTTCCGTTCTACTCGGGTTGATTCCATTCTATTCCATTCCATTCCATTCGATTCCATTCTATTCCATTCGATTCCATTCAATTCAATTCGATTCCATTCCATTCCATTCCATTCCATTCCATTCCATTGAATTCCATTCCATTCCATTCCATTCCATTGAATTCCATTCCATTCCATTGAATTCCATTCCATTCCATTCCATTCGATTCCATTCCATTCCATTCCATTCCTTTCCATTCCATTCCATTCCATTGAATTCCATTCCATTGAATTCCATTCCATTCCATTGAATTCCATTCCAATCCATTCCATTCCATTGAATTCCGTTCCATTCCATTCCATTCCGTTCCATTCCATTTGAATTCCATTCCATTCCATTCCATTCCATTCCATTCTACTCGGGTTGATTCCATTCTATTCCATTCCATTCCATTCGATTCCATTCGATTCCATTCGATTCCATTCCATTCCATTCAATTCCATTGAATTCCATCCCATTCCATTCCATTCCATCCCATTCCATTGAATTCCATTCCATTCCATTCCATTCCATGGAATTCCATTCCATTCCATTGAATTCCATTCCATTCCATTCCGTTCCATTCCATTATGTTCCATTCCATTCCATTCCATTCCATTCAATTCCATTCCGTTCCGTTCCATTCCGTTCTATTCCGTTCCATTCCATTGAATTCCGATCCATTGCATTGAATTCCTTTCCATTCCATTCCATTCCTTTCAGTTCCGCTCCGTTCCGTTCTACTCGGGTTGATTCCATTCTATTCCATTCCATTCCATTCGATTCCATTCGATTCCATTCGATTCCATTCGATTCCATTCGATTCCATTCCATTCCATTCCATTCCATTCCATTCCCTTCCATTCCATTGAATTCCTTTCCATTCCATTGAATTCCATTCCATTCCATTCCATTCGATTCCATTCGATTCCATTGAATTCCATTCCATTCCATTCCTTTCCATTCCATTCCATTCCATTCCATTCCATTCCATTGAATTCCATTGAATTCCATTCCAATGAATTCCATTCCATTCCATTCCATTCCATTCCATTCCATTCCATTCCATTGAATTAATTTCCATTCCATTCCATTCCATTCCATTCTATTCCATCGAATTCCATTCCATTCCATTCCATTCCATTCCATTCCATTGAATTCCGTTCCATTCCATTGAATTCCATTCCATTTCGTTCCATTCCATTGAATTCTGTTCCGTTCCGTTCCATTCCGTTCCGTTCCATTCCGTTCCATTCCGTTCCTTTCCGTTCTACTCGGGTTGAATCCATTCTATTCCATTCCATTCCATTCGATTCCATTCGATTCCATTCGAATCCATTCGATTCCATTCGATTCCATTCGATTCCTTTCCATTCCATTGAATTCCATTCCATTCCATTCCATTCCATTGAATTCCGTTCCATTCGATTCAATTCCATTCCATTCCATTCCTTTCCGTTCCGTTCCGTTCTGTTCCGTTCCGTTCCGTTCTACTCGGGTTGTTTCCATTCTATTCCATTCCATTCCATTCGATTCCATTCTATTCCATTCGATTCCATTCGATTCAATTCGATTCAATTCCATTCCATTCCATTCCATTCCATTCCATTGAATTCCATTTCATTCCATTCCGTTCCATTCCATTCCGTTCCATTCCATTCCATTCCATTCCATTCCATTCCATTACATTCCCTTCCATTCCGTTCCATTCCGTTCCATTCCATTGAATTCCGATCCATTGCATTGAATTCCGTTCCATTCCATTCCATTCCTTTCCGTTCCGTTCCGTTCCGTTCCGTTCCGTTCTACTCGGATTGATTCCATTCTATTCCATTCCATTCCATTCGATTCCATTCGATTCCATTCGATTCCATTCGACTCCATTCCATTCCATTCCATTCCATTCCATTCCATTCCATTCCATTCCATTGAACTCCATTCCATTCCATTCCATTCCATTCCATTCCATTCCATTCCATTCCATAGAATTCCATTCCATTCGATTCCATTCCATTGAATTCTGTTCCATTCCATTCCATTCCATTCCATTCCGTTCTACTCGGGTTGATTCCATTCTATTCCATTCCGTTCCGTTCCGTTCCGTTCCGTTCCGTTCCATTCCACTCGGGTTGATTCCATTCTATTCCATTCCATTCCATTCCATTCCATTCCATTCCATTCGATTCCATTCGATTCCATTCGATTCCATTCGATTCCATTCCATTCCATTGAATTCCATTCCATTCCATTCCATTCCATTGAATTCCGTTCCATTCCATTCAATTACATTCCTTTCCATTCCATTCCATTCCATTTGAATTCCATTCCATTCCATTCCATTCCATTCCATTCCATTCCATTCCATTCCATTCTACTCGGGTTGATTCCATTCTATTACATTCCATTCCATTCGATTCCATTCGATTCCATTCGATTCCATTCGATTCCATTCCATTCCATTCCATTCAATTGAATTCCATTCCATTCCATTCCATTCCATTCCATTCCATTGAATTCCATTCCATTCCATTCCATTCCATTCCATTCCATTGAATTCCATTCCATTCCATTCCATTCCATTCCATTCCATTCCATTCCATTGAATTCCGTTCCATTCCATTCCATTCCATTCCATTCCATTCCATTGAATTCCATTACATTGAATTCCATTCCATTCCATTCCATTCCATGGAATTCCATTCCATTCCGTTCCGTTCCATTCCGTTCCGTTCCGTACCGTTCCATTCCATTCCATTCCATTCCATTGAATTCCGTTCCATTCCATTGAATTCCATTCCATTCCGTTCCATTCCATTGAATTCCGTTCCGTTCCGTTCCGTTCCGTTCCGTTCCGTTCCGTTCCATTCCGTTCCATTCCGTTCTACTCGGGTTGATTCCATTCTATTCCATTCTATTCCACTCGATTCCATTCCATTCGATTCCATTCCATTCCATTCCATTCCGTTCTACTCGGGTTCATTCCATTCCATTCCTTTCCGTTCCGTTCCGTTCCGTTCTACTCGGGTTGATTCCATTCTATTCCATTCCATTCCATTCGATTCCATTCTATTCCATTCGATTCCATTCTATTCAATTCGATTCCATTCCATTCCATTCCATTCCATTCCATTCCATTCCATTGAATTCCATTCCATTCCATTCCGTTCCATTCCATTCCGTTCCATTCCATTCCATTCCATTCCATTCCATTCCATTCCATTCCGTTCTACTCGGGTTGATTCCATTCTATTCCATTCCGTTCCGTTCCGTTCCGTTCCGTTCCATTCCACTCGGGTTGATTCCATTCTATTCCATTCCATTCCATTCCATTCCATTCGATTCCATTCGATTCCATTCGATTCCATTCGATTCCATTCGATTCCATTCCATTCCATTGAATTCCATTCCATTCCATTCCATTCCATTGAATTCCGTTCCATTCCATTCAATTCCATTCCATTCCATTCCATTCCATTCCATTTGAATTCCATTCCATTCCATTCCATTCCATTCCATTCCATTCCATTCCATTCCATTCCATTCCATTCCATTCCATTCCATTCCATTCTACTCGGGTTGATTCCATTCTATTCCATTCGATTCCATTCGATTCCATTCGATTCCATTCGATTCCATTCCATTCCATTCCATTCAATTGAATTCCATTCCATTCCATTGAATTCCATTCCATTCCATTGAATTCCATTCCATTCCATTCCATTCCATTCCATTCCATTCCATTCCATTGAATTCCGTTCCATTCCATTCCATTCCATTCCATTCCATTCCATTCCATTCCATTACATTGAATTCCATTCCATTCCATTCCATTCCATGGAATTCCATTCCATTCCGTTCGGTTCCATTCCGTTCCGTTCCGTACCGTTCCATTCCATTCCATTCCATTCCATTGAATTCCGTTCCATTCCATTGAATTCCATTCCATTCCGTTCCATTCCATTGAATTCCGTTCCGTTCCGTTCCGTTCCGTTCCGTTCTATTCCGTTCCATTCCGTTCCATTCCGTTCTACTCGGGTTGATTCCATTCTATTCCATTCCATTCCACTCGATTCCATTCCATTCGATTCCATTCCATTCCATTCCATTCCGTTCTACTCGGGTTCATTCCATTCCATTCCTTTCCGTTCCGTTCCGTTCCGTTCTACTCGGGTTGATTCCATTCTATTCCATTCCATTCCATTCCATTCCATTCTATTCCATTCGATTCCATTCTATTCAATTCGCTTCCATTCCATTCCATTCCATTCCATTCCATTCCATTCCATTGAATTCCATTCCATTCCATTCCGTTCCATTCCATTCCGTTCCATTCCATTCCATTCCATTCCATTCCATTCCATTACGTTCCGTTCCATTCCGTTCCATTCCATTGAATTCCGATCCATTGCATTGAATTCCGTTCCATTCCATTCCATTCCTTTCCGTTCCGTTCCGTTCCGTTCCGTTCCGTTCCGTTCTACTCGGGTTGATTCCATTCTATTCCATTCCATTCCATTCGATTCCAATCTATTCCATTCGATTCCATTCGATTCAATTCAATTCCATTCCATTCCATTCCATTCCATTCCATTGAATTCCATTCCATTCCATTCCGTTCCATTCCATTCCGTTCCATTCCATTACGTTCCTTTCCATTCCGTTCCATTCCGTTCCATTCCATTGAATTCCGATCCATTGCATTGAATTCCGTTCCATTCCATTCTATTCCTTTCCGTTCCGTTCCGTTCCGTTCCATTCCGTTCTACTCGGATTGATTCCATTCTATTCCATTCCATTCCATTCGATTCCATTCGATTCCATTCCATTCCATTCCATTCCATTCCATTCCATTCCATTCCATTCCATTGAACTCCATTCCATTCCATTCCATTCCATTCCATTCCATTCCATTGAATTCCATTCCATTCCATTCCATTCCATTGAATTCTGTTCCATTCAATTCCATTCCATTCCATTCCGTTCTACTCGGGTTGATTCCATTCTATTCCATTCCGTTCCGTTCCGTTCCGTTCCGTTGCTTTCCGTTCCATTCCATTCCACTCGGGTTGGTTCCATTCTATTCCATTCCATTGCATTCGATTCCATTCGATTCCATTCGATTCCATTCGATTCCATTCGATTCCATTCGATTCCATTCGATTCCATTCCATTCCATTGAATTCCGTTCCATTCCATTCCATTCCATTGAATTCCGTTCCATTCCATTCAATTCCATTCCATTCCATTCCATTCCTTTTGAATTCCATTCCATTCCATTCCGTTCCATTCCATTCCATTCCATTCCATTCCATTCTACTCGGGTTGATTCCATTCTATTCCATTCCATTCCATTCGATTCCATTCGATTCCATTCGATTCCATTCGATTCCATTCCATTCCATTCCATTCCATTCCATTCCATTGAATTCCATTCCATTGAATTCCATTCCATTCCATTGAATTCCATTCCATTCCATTCCATTCCATTGAAGTCCGTTCCATTCCATTCCATTCCATTCCATTCCATTCCATTGAATTCCATACCATTGAATTCCATTCCATTCCATTCCATTCCATTGAATTCCATTCCAGTCCGTTCAGTTCCGTTCCGTTCCGTTCCGTTCCGTTCCATTCCATTCCATTCCATTCCATGGAATTCCATTCCATTCCATTCCATTCCATGGAATTCCATTCCATTCCATTCCATTCCATTCCGTTCCATTCCATTCCGTTCCATTCCATTCCATTCCGTTCCGTTCCATTCCGTTCCATTCCGTTCCATTCCATTGAATTCCGTTCCATTGCATTGAATTCCGTTCCATTCCATTCCATTGCTTTCCGTTCCGTTCCGTTCCGTTCCGTTCTACTCGGGTTGATTCCATTCTATTCCATTCCATTCCATTCCATTCCATTCCATTCTATTCCATTCGATTCCATTCGATTCAATTCGATTCCATTCCATTCCATTCCATTCCATTCCATTGAATTCCATTCCATTCCATTCCATTGAATTCCATTCCATTCCATTCCATTGAATTCCATTCCATTCCATTGAATTCCATTCCATTCCATTCCATTCGATTCCATTCCATTCCATTGAATTCCATTCCATTCCATTCCATTCCATTCCATTCCATTCCATTGAATTCCATTCCATTGAATTCCATTCCATTCCAATGAATTCCATTCCAATCCATTCCATTCCATTGAATTCCGTTCCATTCCATTCCATTCCGTTCCATTCCATTTGAATTCCATTCCATTCCATTCCATTCCATTCCATTCTACTCGGGTTGATTCCATTCTATTCCATTCCATTCCATTCCATTCCATTCGATTCCATTCGATTCCATTCCATTCCATTCAATTCATTGAATTCCATTCCATTCCATTCCATTCCATCCCATTCCATTGAATTCCATTCCATTCCATTCCATTCCATGGAATTCCATTCCATTCCATTGACTTCCATTCCATTCCATTCCGTTCCATTCCATTATGTTCCATTCCATTCCATTCCATTCCATTCAATTCCATTGACTTCCATTCCGTTCCATTCCGTTCCATTCCATTATGTTCCATTCCATTCCATTCCATTCCATTCAATTCCATTCCGTTCCGTTCCATTCCGTTCCATTCCGTTCCATTCCATTGAATTCTGATCCATTGCATTGAATTCCTTTCCATTCCATTCCATTCCTTTCCGTTCCGTTCCGTTCCCTTCTACTCGGGTTGATTCCATTCTATTCCATTCCATTCCATTCGATTCCATTCTATTCCATTCGATTCCATTCTATTCAATTCGATTCCATTCCATTCCATTCCATTCCATTCCATTCCATTCCATTGAATTCCATTCCATTCCATTCCGTTCCATTCCATTCCGTTCCATTCCATTCCATTCCATTCCATTCCATTCCATTCCATTCCGTTCTACTCGGGTTGATTCCATTCTATTCCATTCCGTTCCGTTCCGTTCCGTTCCGTTCCGTTCCATTCCACTCGGGTTGATTCCATTCTATTCCATTCCATTCCATTCCATTCCATTCCATTCCATTCCATTCCATTCGATTCCATTCGATTCCATTCGATTCCATTCGATTCCATTCCATTCCATTGAATTCCATTCCATTCCATTCCATTCCATTGAATTCAGTTCCATTCCATTCAATTCCATTCCATTCCATTCCATTCCATTCCATTTGAATTCCATTCCATTCCATTCCATTCCATTCCATTCCATTCCATTCCATTCCATTCCATTCCATTCTACTCGGGTTGATTCCATTCTATTACATTCCATTCCATTCGATTCCATTCGATTCCATTCGATTCCATTCGATTCCATTCCACTCCATTCCATTCAATTGAATTCCATTACATTCCATTCCATTCCATTCCATTCCATTGAATTCCATTCCATTCCATTCCATTCCATTCCATTCCATTCCATTCCATTGAATTCCGTTCCATTCCATTCCATTCCATTCCATTCCATTCCATTCCATTGAATTCCATTACATTGAATTCCATTCCATTCCATTCCATTCCATGGAATTCCATTCCATTCCGTTCGGTTCCATTCCGTTCCGTTCCGTACCGTTCCATTCCATTCCATTCCATTCCATTGAATTCCGTTCCATTCCATTGAATTCCATTCCATTCCGTTCCATTCCATTGAATTCCGTTCCGTTCCGTTCCGTTCCGTTCCGTTCCATTCCGTTCCATTCCGTTCCATTCCGTTCTACTCGGGTTGATTCCATTCTATTCCATTCCATTCCACTCGATTCCATTCCATTCGATTCCATTCCATTCCATTCCATTCCGTTCTACTCGGGTTCATTCCATTCCATTCCTTTCCGTTCCGTTCCGTTCCGTTCTACTCGGGTTGATTCCATTCTATTCCATTCCATTCCATTCGATTCCATTCTATTCCATTCGATTCCATTCTATTCAATTCGATTCCATTCCATTCCATTCCATTCCATTCCATTCCATTCCATTCCATTGAATTCCATTCCATTCCATTCCGTTCCATTCCATTCCGTTCCATTCCATTCCATTCCATTCCATTCCATTCCATTCCATTACGTTCCGTTCCATTCCGTTCCATTCCATTGAATTCCGATCCATTGCATTGAATTCCGTTCCATTCCATTCCATTCCTTTCCGTTCCGTTCCGTTCCGTTCCGTTCCGTTCCGTTCTACTCGGGTTGATTCCATTCTATTCCATTCCATTCCATTCGATTCCAATCTATTCCATTCGATTCCATTCGATTCAATTCGATTCCATTCCATTCCATTCCATTCCATTCCATTGAATTCCATTCCATTCCATTCCGTTCCATTCCATTCCGTTCCATTCCATTACGTTCCGTTCCATTCCTTTCCATTCCGTTCCATTCCATTGAATTCCGATCCATTGCATTGAATTCCGTTCCATTCCATTCCATTCCTTTCCGTTCCGTTCCGTTCCGTTCCATTCCGTTCTACTCGGATTGATTCCATTCTATTCCATTCCATTCCATTCGATTCCATTCGATTCCATTCCATTCCATTCCATTCCATTCCATTCCATTCCATTCCATTCCATTCCATTGAACTCCATTCCATTCCATTCCATTCCATTCCATTCCATTCCATTCCATTGAATTCCATTCCATTGCATTCCATTCCATTGAATTCTGTTCCATTCAATTCCATTCCATTCCATTCCGTTCTACTCGGGTTGATTCCATTCTATTCCATTCCGTTCCGTTCCGTTCCGTTCCGTTCCTTTCCGTTCCATTCCATTCCACTCGGGTTGGTTCCATTCTATTCCATTCCATTGCATTCGATTCCATTCGATTCCATTCGATTCCATTCGATTCCATTCCATTCCATTGAATTCCGTTCCATTCCATTCCATTCCATTGAATTCCGTTCCATTCCATTCCATTCCATTCCATTCCATTCCATTCCATTTGAATTCCATTCCATTCCATTCCGTTCCATTCCATTCCATTCCATTCCATTCCATTCTACTCGGGATGATTCCATTCTATTCCATTCCATTCCATTCGATTCCATTCGATTCCATTCGATTCCATTCGATTCCATTCCATTCCATTCCATTCCATTCCATTGAATTCCATTCCATTGAATTCCATTCCATTCCATTGAATTCCATTCCATTCCATTCCATTCCATTGAAGTCCGTTCCATTCCATTCCATTCCATTCCATTCCATTCCATTGAATTCCATACCATTGAATTCCATTCCATTCCATTCCATTCCATTGAATTCCATTCCTGTCCGTTCCGTTCCGTTCCGTTCCGTTCCGTTCCATTCCATTCCATTCCATTCCATGGAATTCCATTCCATTCCATTCCATTCCATGCCGTTCCATTCCATTCCGTTCCATTCCATTCCATTCCATTCCATTCCGTTCCGTTCCATTCCGTTCCATTCCGTTCCATTCCATTGAATTCCGTTCCATTGCATTGAATTCCGTTCCATTCCATTCCATTCCTTTCCGTTCCGTTCCGTTCCGTTCCGTTCCGTTCCGTTCTACTAGGGTTGATTCCATTCTATTCCATTCCATTCCATTCGATTCCATTCTATTCCATTCGATTCCATTCGATTCAATTCGATTCCATTCCATTCCATTCCATTCCATTCCATTCCATTGAATTCCATTCCATTCCATTCCATTGAATTCCATTCCATTCCATTCCATTGAATTCCATTCCATTCCATTGAATTCCATTCCATTCCATTCCATTCGATTCCATTCCATTCCATTGAATTCCATTCCATTCCATTCCATTCCATTCCATTCCATTCCATTGAATTCCATTCCATTGAATTCCATTCCATTCCATTGAATTCCATTCCAATCCATTCCATTCCATTGAATTCCGTTCCATTCCATTCCATTCCGTTCCATTCCATTTGAATTCCATTCCATTCCATTCCATTCCATTCCATTCTACTCGGGTTGATTCCATTCTATTCCATTCCATTCCATTCCATTCCATTCGATTCCATTCGATTCCATTCCATTCCATTCAATTCCATTGAATTCCATTCCATTCCATTCCATTCCATCCCATTCCATTGAATTCCATTCCATTCCATTCCATTCCATGGAATTCCATTCCATTCCATTGACTTCCATTCCATTCCATTCCGTTCCATTCCATTATGTTCCATTCCATTCCATTCCATTCCATTCAATTCCATTCCGTTCCGTTCCATTCCGTTCCATTCCGTTCCATTCCATTGAATTCTGATCCATTGCATTGAATTCCTTTCCATTCCATTCCATTCCTTTCCGTTCCGTTCCGTTCCCTTCTACTCGGGTTGATTCCATTCTATTCCATTCCATTCCATTCGATTCCATTCGATTCCATTCGATTCCATTCGATTCCATTCCATTCCATTCCATTCCTTTCCGTTCCGTTCCGTTCCGTTCCATTCCGTTCTACTCGGATTGATTCCATTCTATTCCATTCCATTCCATTCGATTCCATTCGATTCCATTCCATTCCATTCCATTCCATTCCATTCCATTCCATTCCATTCCATTCCATTGAACTCCATTCCATTCCATTCCATTCCATTCCATTCCATTCCATTCCATTGAATTCCATTCCATTGCATTCCATTCCATTGAATTCTGTTCCATTCAATTCCATTCCATTCCATTCCGTTCTACTCGGGTTGATTCCATTCTATTCCATTCCGTTCCGTTCCGTTCCGTTCCGTTCCTTTCCGTTCCATTCCATTCCACTCGGGTTGGTTCCATTCTATTCCATTCCATTGCATTCGATTCCATTCGATTCCATTCGATTCCATTCGATTCCATTCCATTCCATTGAATTCCGTTCCATTCCATTCCATTCCATTGAATTCCGTTCCATTCCATTCCATTCCATTCCATTCCATTCCATTCCATTTGAATTCCATTCCATTCCATTCCGTTCCATTCCATTCCATTCCATTCCATTCCATTCTACTCGGGATGATTCCATTCTATTCCATTCCATTCCATTCGATTCCATTCGATTCCATTCGATTCCATTCGATTCCATTCCATTCCATTCCATTCCATTCCATTGAATTCCATTCCATTGAATTCCATTCCATTCCATTGAATTCCATTCCATTCCATTCCATTCCATTGAAGTCCGTTCCATTCCATTCCATTCCATTCCATTCCATTCCATTGAATTCCATACCATTGAATTCCATTCCATTCCATTCCATTCCATTGAATTCCATTCCTGTCCGTTCCGTTCCGTTCCGTTCCGTTCCGTTCCATTCCATTCCATTCCATTCCATGGAATTCCATTCCATTCCATTCCATTCCATGCCGTTCCATTCCATTCCGTTCCATTCCATTCCATTCCATTCCATTCCGTTCCGTTCCATTCCGTTCCATTCCGTTCCATTCCATTGAATTCCGTTCCATTGCATTGAATTCCGTTCCATTCCATTCCATTCCTTTCCGTTCCGTTCCGTTCCGTTCCGTTCCGTTCCGTTCTACTAGGGTTGATTCCATTCTATTCCATTCCATTCCATTCGATTCCATTCTATTCCATTCGATTCCATTCGATTCAATTCGATTCCATTCCATTCCATTCCATTCCATTCCATTCCATTGAATTCCATTCCATTCCATTCCATTGAATTCCATTCCATTCCATTCCATTGAATTCCATTCCATTCCATTCCATTCCATTCCATTGAATTCCATTCCATTCCATTCCATTGAATTCCATTCCATTCCATTCCATTCCATTCCATTCCATTCCATTGAATTCCATTCCATTGAATTCCATTCCATTCCATTGAATTCCATTCCAATCCATTCCATTCCATTGAATTCCGTTCCATTCCATTCCATTCCGTTCCATTCCATTTGAATTCCATTCCATTCCATTCCATTCCTTTCCATTCTACTCGGGTTGATTCCATTCTATTCCATTCCATTCCATTCCATTCCATTCGATTCCATTCGATTCCATTCCATTCCATTCAATTCCATTGAATTCCATTCCATTCCATTCCATTCCATCCCATTCCATTGAATTCCATTCCATTCCATTCCATTCCATGGAATTCCATTCCATTCCATTGACTTCCATTCCATTCCATTCCGTTCCATTCCATTATGTTCCATTCCATTCCATTCCATTCCATTCAATTCCATTCCGTTCCGTTCCATTCCGTTCCATTCCGTTCCATTCCATTGAATTCTGATCCATTGCATTGAATTCCTTTCCATTCCATTCCATTCCTTTCCGTTCCGTTCCGTTCCCTTCTACTCGGGTTGATTCCATTCTATTCCATTCCATTCCATTCGATTCCATTCGATTCCATTCGATTCCATTCGATTCCATTCCATTCCATTCCATTCCATTCCATTCCATTCCATTGAATTCCTTTCCATTCCATTCCTTTCCATTCCATTCCATTCCATTCCATTCCTTTCCATTCCATTGAATTCCATTGAATTCCATTCCAATGAATTCCATTCCATTCCATTCCATTCCATTCCATTCCATTCCATTGAATTAATTTCCATTCCATTCCATTCCATTCCATTCCATTCCATTCTATTCCATCGAATTCCATTCCATTCCATTCCATTCCATTCCATTCCATTCCATTCCATTCCATTCCATTCCATTCCATTCTACTCGGGTTGATTCCATTCTATTTCATTCCATTCCATTCGATTCCATTCGATTCCATTCCATTCCATTCCATTCCATTCGATTCCATTGAATTCCATTCCATTCCATTCCTTTCCATTCCATTGAATTCCATTCCATTCCATTCCATTCCATTCCATTCGATTCCATTGAATTCCATTCCATTCCATTCCTTTCCATTCCATTCCATTCCATTCCATTCCATTCCATTCCATTGAATTCCATTGAATTCCATTCCAATGAATTCCATTCCATTCCATTCCATTCCATTCCATTCCATTCCATTGAATTAATTTCCATTCCATTCCATTCCATTCCATTCCATTCCATTCTATTCCATCGAATTCCATTCCATTCCATTCCATTCCATTCCATTCCATTCCATTCCATTCCATTCCATTCCATTCCATTCTACTCGGGTTGATTCCATTCTATTTCATTCCATTCCATTCGATTCCATTCGATTCCATTCCATTCCATTCCATTCCATTCCATTCAATTGAATTCCATTCCATTCCATTCCATTCCATTCCATTCCATTCCGTTCCATTCCATTCCATCGAATTCCATTCCATTCCATTCCATTCCATTCCATTCCATTCCATTCCATTGAATTCCATTCCATTCCGTTCCGTTCCGTTCCGTTCCGCTCCGTTTCGTTCCGTTCCGTTCCGTTCCATTCCATTCCATTCCATTCCATTGAATTCCGTTCCATTCCATTGAATTCCATTCCATTTCGTTCCATTCCATTGAATTCTGTTCCGTTCCGTTCCATTCCGTTCCGTTCCATTCCATTCCATTCCGTTCCTTTCCGTTCTACTCGGGTTGATTCCATTCTATTCCATTCCATTCCATTCGATTCCATTCGATTCCATTCGAATCCATTCGATTCCATTCGATTCCATTCGATTCCATTCCATTCCATTGAATTCCATTCCATTCCATTCCATTCCATTGAATTCCGTTCCATTCCATTCAATTCCATTCCATTCCATTCCTTTCCGTTCCGTTCTGTTCCGTTCCGTTCCGTTCCGTTCTACTCGGGTTGTTTCCATTCTATTCCATTCCATTCCATTCGATTCCATTCTATTCCATTCGATTCCATTCGATTCAATTCGATTCCATTCCATTCCATTCCATTCCATTCCATTCCATTCCATTGAATTCCATTCCATTCCATTACATTCCCTTCCATTCCGTTCCATTCCATTCCATTCCATTCCATTCCATTACATTACATTCCCTTCCATTCCGTTCCATTCCGTTCCATTCCATTGAATTCCGATCCATTGCATGGAATTCCGTTCCATTCCATTCCATTCCTTTCCGTTCCGTTCCGTTCCGTTCGGTTCCGTTATACTCGGATTGATTCCATTCTATTCCATTCCATTCCATTCGATTCCATTCGATTCCATTCGATTCCATTCGACTCCATTCCATTCCATTCCATTCCATTCCATTCCATTCCATTCCATTCCATTCCATTCCATTGAACTCCATTCCATTCCATTCAATTCCATTCCATTCCATTCCATTGAATTCCATTCCATTCCATTCCATTCCATTGAATTCTGTTCCATTCCATTCCATTCCATTCCATTCCGTTCTACTCGGGTTGATTCCATTCTATTCCATTCCGTTCCGTTCCGTTCCGTTCCGTTCCGTTCCATTCCACTCGGGTTGATTCCATTCTATTCTATTCCATTCCATTCCATTACACTCGATTCCATTAGATTCCATTCGATTCCATTCGATTCCATTCGATTCCATTCCATTCCATTGAATTCCATTCCATTCCATTGAATTCCGTTCCATTCCATTCAATTCCATTCCATTCCATTCCATTCCATTCCATTTGAATTCCATTCCATTCCATTCCATTCCATTCCATTCCATTCCATTCCATTCCATTCCATTCCATTCTACTCGGGTTGATGCCATTCTATTACATTCCATTCCATTCCATTCCATTCCATTCCATTGAATTCCATTACATTGAATTCCATTCCATTCCATTCCATTCCATGGAATTCCATTCCATTCCATTCCGTTCCATTCCGTTCCGTTCCGTACCGTTCCATTCCATTCCATTCCATTCCATTGAATTCCGTTCCATTCCATTCAATTCCATTCCATTCCATTCCTTTCCGTTCCGTTCCGTTCCGTTCCGTTCCGTTCCGTTCTACTCGGGTTGTTTCCATTCTATTCCATTCCATTCCATTCGATTCCATTCTATTCCATTCGATTCCATTCGATTCAATTCGATTCCATTCCATTCCATTCCATTCCATTCCATTCCATTCCATTGAATTCCATTCCATTCCATTCCGTTCCATTCCATTCCGTTCCATTCCATTCCATTCCATTCCATTCCATTACATTACATTCCCTTCCATTCCGTTCCATTCCGTTCCATTCCACTGAATTCCGATCCATTGCATGGAATTCCGTTCCATTCCATTCCATTCCTTTCCGTTCCGTTCCGTTCCGTTCGGTTCCGTTCTACTCGGATTGATTCTATTCTATTCCATTCCATTCCATTCGATTCCATTCGATTCCATTCGATTCCATTCGACTCCATTCCATTCCATTCCATTCCATTCCATTCCATTCCATTCCATTCCATTCCATTCCATTGAACTCCATTCCATTCCATTCAATTCCATTCCATTCCATTCCATTGAATTCCATTCCATTCCATTCCATTCCATTGAATTCTGTTCCATTCCATTCCATTCCATTCCATTCCGTTCTACTCGGGTTGATTCCATTCTATTCCATTCCGTTCCGTTCCGTTCCGTTCCGTTCCGTTCCATTCCACTCGGGTTGATTCCATTCTATTCCATTCCATTCCATTCCATTCCACTCGATTCCATTAGATTCCATTCGATTCCATTCGATTCCATTCGATTCCATTCCATTCCATTGAATTCCATTCCATTCCATTCCATTCCATTGAATTCCGTTCCATTCCATTCCATTCCATTCCATTCCATTCCATTCCATTCCATTTGAATTCCATTCCATTCCATTCCATTCCATTCCATTCCATTCCATTCCATTCCATTCCATTCTACTCGGGTTGATTCCATTCTATTACATTCCATTCCATTCGATTCCATTCGATTCCAATCGATTCCATTCGATTCCATTCCATTCCATTCCATTCAATTGAATTCCATTCCATTCCATTCCATTCCATTCCATTCCATTCCATTCCATTCCATTGAATCCCATTCCATTCCATTCCATTCCATTCCATTCCATTCCATTCCATTCCATTCCATTCCATTGAATTCCGTTCCATTCCATTCCATTCCATTCCATTCCATTCCATTGAATTCCATTACATTGAATTCCATTCCATTCCATTCCATTCCATGGAATTCCATTCCATTCCGTTCCGTTCCATTCCGTTCCGTTCCGTACCGTTCCATTCCATTCCATTCCATTCCATTGAATTCCGTTCCATTCCATTGAATTCCATTCCATTCCGTTCCATTCCATTGAATTCCGTTCCGTTCCGTTCCGTTCCGTTCCGTTCCATTCCGTTCCATTCCGTTCCATTCCGTTCTACTCGGGTTGATTCCATTCTATTCCATTCCATTCCACTCGATTCCATTCCATTCGATTCCATTCCATTCCATTCCATTCCGTTCTACTCGGGTTCATTCCATTCCATTCCTTTCCGTTCCGTTCCGTTCCGTTCTACTCGGGTTGATTCCATTCTATTCCATTCCATTCCATTCGATTCCATTCTATTCCATTCGATTCCATTCTATTCAATTCGATTCCATTCCATTCCATTCCATTCCATTCCATTCCATTGAATTCCATTCCATTCCATTCCGTTCCATTCCATTCCGTTCCATTCCATTCCATTCCATTCCATTCCATTCCATTGAATTCCATTCCATTCCATTCCATTCCATTGAATTCTGTTCCATTCAATTCCATTCCATTCCATTCCGTTCTACTCGGGTTGATTCCATTCTATTCCATTCCGTTCCGTTCCGTTCCGTTCCGTTCCTTTCCGTTCCATTCCATTCCACTCGGGTTGGTTCCATTCTATTCCATTCCATTGCATTCGATTCCATTCGATTCCATTCGATTCCATTCGATTCCATTCGATTCCATTCGATTCCATTCGATTCCATTCCATTCCATTGAATTCCGTTCCATTCCATTCCATTCCATTGAATTCCGTTCCATTCCATTCCATTCCATTCCATTCCATTCCATTCCATTCCATTTGAATTCCATTCCATTCCATTCCGTTCCATTCCATTCCATTCCATTCCATTCCATTCTACTCGGGTTGATTCCATTCTATTCCATTCCATTCCATTCGATTCCATTCGATTCCATTCGATTCCATTCGATTCCATTCCATTCCATTCCATTCCATTCCACTGAATTCCATACCATTGAATTCCATTCCATTCCATTCCATTCCATCGAATTCCATTCCAGTCCGTTCCATTCCGTTCCGTTCCGTTCCGTTCCGTTCCATTCCATTCCATTCCATTCCATGGAATTCCATTCCATTCCATTCCATTCCATTCCGTTCCATTCCATTCCGTTCCATTCCATTCCATTCCATTCCATTCCGTTCCGTTCCATTCCGTTCCATTCCGTTCCATTCCATTGAATTCCGTTCCATTGCATTGAATTCCGTTCCATTCCATTCCATTCCTTTCCGTTCCGTTCCGTTCCGTTCCGTTCCGTTCCGTTCTACTTGGGTTGATTCCATTCTATTCCATTCCATTCCATTCGATTCCATTCTATTCCATTCGATTCCATTCGATTCAATTCAATTCCATTCCATTCCATTCCATTCCATTCCATTCCATTGAATTCCATTCCATTCCATTCCATTGAATTCCATTCCATTCCATTCCATTGAATTCCATTCCATTCCATTGAATTCCATTCCATTCCATTCCATTCGATTCCATTCCATTCCATTGAATTCCATTCCATTCCATTCCATTCCATTCCATTCCATTGAATTCCATTCCATTGAATTCCATTCCATTCCATTGAATTCCATTCCAATCCATTCCATTCCATTGAATTCCGTTCCATTCCATTCCATTCCGTTCCATTCCATTTGAATTCCATTCCATTCCATTCCATTCCATTCCATTCTACTCGGGTTGATTCCATTCTATTCCATTCCATTCCATTCCATTCCATTCGATTCCATTCGATTCCATTCCATTCCATTCAATTCCATTGAATTCCATTCCATTCCATTCCATTCCATCCCATTCCATTGAATTCCATTCCATTCCATTCCATTCCATGCAATTCCATTCCATTCCATTGACTTCCATTCCATTCCATTCCGTTCCATTCCATTATGTTCCATTCCATTCCATTCCATTCCATTCCATTCAATTCCATTGACTTCCATTCCATTCCTTTCCGTTCCATTCCATTATGTTCCATTCCATTCCATTCCATTCCATTCCATTCCATTCCGTTCCGTTCCATTCCGTTCCATTCCGTTCCATTCCATTGAATTCTGATCCATTGCATTGAATTCCTTTCCATTCCTTTCCATTCCTTTCCGTTCCGTTCCGTTCCCTTCTACTCGGGTTGATTCCATTCTATTCCATTCCATTCCATTCGATTCCATTCGATTCCATTCGATTCCATTCGATTCCATTCCATTCCATTCCATTCCATTCCATTCCATTGAATTCCTTTCCATTCCATTGAATTCCATTCCATTCCATTCCATTCGATTCCATTCGATTCCATTGAATTCCATTCCATTCCATTCCATTCCATTCCATTCCATTGAATTCCATTGAATTCCATTCCAATGAATTCCATTCCATTCCATTCCATTCAATTCCATTCCATTCCATTGAATTAATTTCCATTCCATTCCATTCCATTCCATTCCATTCTATTCCATCGAATTCCATTCCATTCCATTCCATTCCATTCCATTCCATTCCATTCCATTCCATTCTACTCGGGTTGATTCCATTCTATTCCATTCCATTCCATTCGATTCCATTCGATTCCAATCCATTCCATTCCATTCCATTCCATTCAATTGAATTCCATTCCATTCCATTCCATTCCATTCCATTCCATTCCATTCCATTCCGTTCCATTCCATTCCATCGAATTCCATTCCATTCCATTCCATTCCATTCCATTAAATTCCATTCCATTCCGTTCCGTTCCGTTCCGTTCCGTTTCGTTCTGTTCCGTTCCGTTCCATTCCATTCCATTCCATTCCATTCCATTGAATTCCGTTCCATTCCATTGAATTCTGTTCCGTTCCGTTCCATTCCGTTCCGTTCCATTCCGTTCCATCCCGTTCCTTTCCGTTCTACTCGGGTTGATTCCATTCTATTCCATTCCATTCCATTCGATTCCATTCGATTCCATTCGAATCCATTCGATTCCATTCGATTCCATTCGATTCCATTCCATTCCATTGAATTCCATTCCATTCCATTCCATTCCATTGAATTCCGTTCCATTCCATTCAATTCCATTCCATTCCATTCCTTTCCGTTCCGTTCCGTTCCGTTCCGTTCCGTTCTACTCGGGTTGATTCCATTCTATTCCATTCCATTCCATTCGATTCCATTCGATTCCATTCGATTCCATTCGATTCCATTCCATTCCATTCCATTCCATTCCATTCCATTGAATTCCTTTCCATTCCATTGAATTTCATTCCATTCCATTCCATTCTATTCCATTCGATTCCATTGAATTCCATTCCATTCCATTCCATTCCATTCCATTCCATTGAATTCCATTGAATTCCATTCCAATGAATTCCATTCCATTCCATTCCATTCAATTCCATTCCATTCCATTGAATTAATTTCCATTCCATTCCATTCCATTCCATTCCATTCAATTCCATCGAATTCCATTCCATTCCATTCCATTCCATTCCATTCCATTCCATTCCATTCCATTCTACTCGGGTTGATTCCATTCTATTCCATTCCATTCCATTCGATTCCATTCGATTCCAATCCATTCCATTCCATTCCATTCCATTCAATTGAATTCCATTCCATTCCATTCCATTCCATTCCATTCCATTCCATTCCGTTCCATTCCATTCCATCGAATTCCATTCCATTCCATTCCATTCCATTCCATTAAATTCCATTCCATTCCGTTCCGTTCCGTTCCGTTCCGTTTCGTTCTGTTCCGTTCCGTTCCATTCCATTCCATTCCATTCCATTCCATTGAATTCCGTTCCATTCCATTGAATTCTGTTCCGTTCCGTTCCATTCCGTTCCGTTCCATTCCGTTCCATCCCGTTCCTTTCCGTTCTACTCGGGTTGATTCCATTCTATTCCATTCCATTCCATTCGATTCCATTCGATTCCATTCGAATCCATTCGATTCCATTCGATTCCATTCGATTCCATTCCATTCCATTGAATTCCATTCCATTCCATTCCATTCCATTGAATTCCGTTCCATTCCATTCAATTCCATTCCATTCCATTCCTTTCCGTTCCGTTCCGTTCCGTTCCGTTCCGTTCTACTCGGGTTGTTTCCATTCTATTCCATTCCATTCCATTCGATTCCATTCTATTCCATTCGATTCCATTCGATTCAATTCGATTCCATTCCATTCCATTCCATTCCATTCCATTCCATTCCATTCCATTGAATTCCATTCCGTTCCATTCCGTTCCATTCCATTGAATTCCGATCCATTGCATTGAATTCCGTTCCATTCCATTCCATTCCTTTCCGTTCTGTTCAGTTCCGTTCCGTTCCGTTCTACTCGGATTGATTCCATTCTATTCCATTCCATTCCATTCGATTCCATTCGATTCCATTCGATTCCATTCGACTCCATTCCATTCCATTCCATTCCATTCCATTCCATTCCATTCCATTCCATTGAACTCCATTCCATTCCATTCCATTCCATTCCCTTCCATTCCATTGAATTCCATTCCATTCCATTCCATTCCATTGAATTCTGTTCCATTCCATTCCATTCCATTCCATTCCATTCCGTTCTACTCCGGTTGATTCCATTCTATTCCATTCCGTTCCGTTCCGTTCCGTTCCGTTCCGTTCCATTCCACTCGGGTTGATTCCATTCTATTCCATTCCATTCCATTCCATTCCATTCGATTCCATTCGATTCCATTCGATTCCATTCGATTCCATTCGATTCCATTCCATTCCATTGAATTCCATTCCATTCCATTCCATTGAATTCCGTTCCATTCCATTCAATTCCATTCCATTCCATTCCATTCCATTCCATTTGAATTCCATTCCATTCCATTCCATTCCATTCCATTCCATTCCATTCCATTCCATTCTACTCGGGTTGATTCCATTCTATTACATTCCATTCCATTCGATTCCATTCGATTCCATTCGATTCCATTCGATTCCATTCCATTCCATTCCATTCAATTGAATTCCATTCCATTCCATTCCATTCCATTCCATTCCATTGAATTCCATTCCATTCCATTCCATTCCATTCCATTCCATTCCATTCCATTCCATTCCATTCCATTGAATTCCGTTCCATTCCATTCCATTCCATTCCATTGAATTCCATTACATTGAATTCCATTCCATTCCATTCCATTCCATGGAATTCCATTCCATTCCGTTCCGTTCCATTCCGTTCCGTTCCGTACCGTTCCATTCCATTCCATTCCATTCCATTGAATTCCGTTCCATTCCATTGAATTCCATTCCATTCCGTGCCATTCCATTGAATTCCGTTCCGTTCCGTTCCGTTCTGTTCCGTTCCATTCCGTTCCATTCCGTTCCATTCCGTTCTACTCGGGTTGATTCCATTCTATTCCATTCCATTCCACTCGATTCCATTCCATTCGATTCCATTCCATTCCATTCCATTCCGTTCTACTCGGGTTCATTCCATTCCATTCCTTTCCGTTCCGTTCCGTTCCGTTCTACTCGGGTTGATTCCATTCTATTCCATTCGATTCCATTCGATTCCAATCCATTCCATTCCATTCCATTCCATTCAATTGAATTCCATTCCATTCCATTCCATTCCATTCCATTCCATTCCATTCCGTTCCATTCCATTCCATCGAATTCCATTCCATTCCATTCCATTCCATTCCATTAAATTCCATTCCATTCCGTTCCGTTCCGTTCCGTTCCGTTTCGTTCTGTTCCGTTCCGTTCCATTCCATTGAATTCCGATCCATTGCATTGAATTCCGTTCCATTCCATTCCATTCCTTTCCGTTCCGTTCCATTCCGTTCCGTTCCGTTCTACTCGGGTTGATTCCATTCTATTCCATTCCATTCCATTCGATTCCAATGTATTCCATTCGATTCCATTCGATTCAATTCGATTCCATTCCATTCCATTCCATTCCATTCCATTGAATTCCATTCCATTCCATTCCGTTCCATTCCATTCCGTTCCATTCCATTACGTTCCGTTCCATTCCGTTCCATTCCGTTCCATTCCATTGAATACCGATCCATTGCATTGAATTCCGTTCCATTCCATTCCATTCCTTTCCGTTCCGTTCCGTTCCGTTCCATTCCGTTCTACTCGGATTGATTCCATTCTATTCCATTCCATTCCATTCGATTCCATTCGATTCCATCCGATTCCATTCCATTCCATTCCATTCCATTCCATTCCATGGAACTCCATTCCATTCCATTCCATTCCATTCCATTCCATTCCATTGAATTCCATTCCATTCCATTCCATTCCATTGAAATCTGTTCCATTCAATTCCATTCCATTCCATTCCGTTCTACTCGGGTTGATTCCATTCTATTCCATTCCGTTCCGTTCCGTTCCGTTCCGTTCCTTTCCGTTCCATTCCATTCCACTCGGGTTGGTTCCATTCTATTCCATTCCATTGCATTCGATTCCATTCGATTCCATTCGATTCCATTCGATTCCATTCGATTCCATTCGATTCCATTCCATTCCATTGAATTCCGTTCCATTCCATTCCATTCCATTCCATTCCATTCCATTCCATTCCGTTCCATTCCATTCCATCGAATTCCATTCCATTATATTCCATTCCATTCCATTAACTTCCATTCCATTCCGTTCCGTTCCGTTCCATTCCGTTCCGTTTCGTTCTGTTCCGTTCCGTTCCATTCCATTCCATTCCATTCCATTCCATTGAATTCCGTTCCATTCCATTGAATTCCATTCCATTTCGTTCCATTCCATTGAATTCTGTTCCGTTCCGTTCCATTCCGTTCCGTTCCATTCCGTTCCATTCCGTTCTTTCCGTTCTACTCGGGTTGATTCCATTCTATTCCATTCCATTCCATTCGATTCCATTCGATTCCATTCGAATCCATTCGATTCCATTCGATTCCATTCGATTCCATTCCATTCCATTGAATTCCATTCCATTCCATTCCATTCCATTGAATTCCGTTCCATTCCATTCAATTCCATTCCATTCCATTCCTTTCCGTTCCGTTCCGTTCCGTTCCATTCCGTTCTACTCGGGTTGATTCCATTCTATTCCATTCCATTCCATTCGATTCCATTCTATTCCATTCGATTCCATTCTATTCAATTCGATTCCATTCCATTCCATTCCATTCCATTCCATTCCATTCCATTCCATTGAATTCCATTCCATTCCATTCCGTTCCATTCCATTCCGTTCCATTCCATTCCATTCCATTCCATTCCATTCCATTACGTTCCGTTCCATTCCGTTCCATTCCATTGAATTCCGATCCATTGCATTGAATTCCGTTCCATTCCATTCCATTCCTTTCCGTTCCGTTCCGTTCCGTTCCGTTCCGTTCTACTCGGGTTGATTCCATTCTATTCCATTCCATTCCATTCGATTCCAATCTATTCCATTCGATTCCATTCGATTCAATTCGATTCCATTCCATTCCATTCCATTCCATTCCATTGAATTCCATTCCATTCCATTCCGTTCCATTCCATTCCGTTCCATTCCATTACGTTCCGTTCCATTCCGTTCCATTCCGTTCCATTCCATTGAATTCCGATCCATTGCATTGAATTCCGTTCCATTCCATTCCATTCCTTTCCGTTCCGTTCCGTTCCGTTCCATTCCGTTCTACTCGGATTGATTCCATTCTATTCCATTCCATTCCATTCGATTACATTCGATTCCATTCGATTCCATTCCATTCCATTCCATTCCATTCCATTCCATTCCATTGAATTCCTTTCCATTCCATTGAATTCCATTCCATTCCATTCCATTCGATTCCATTCGATTCCATTGAATTCCATTCCATTCCATTCCTTTCCATTCCATTCCATTCCATTCCATTCCATTCCATTGAATTCCATTGAATTCCATTCCAATGAATTCCATTCCATTCCATTCCATTCCATTCCATTCCATTCCATTCCATAGAATTAATTTCCATTCCATTCCATTCCATTCCATTCCATTCCATTCCATTCTATTCCATCGAATTCCATTCCATTCCATTCCATTCCATTCCATTCCATTCCATTCCATTCCATTCTACTCGGGTTGATTCCATTCTATTCCATTCCATTCCATTCGATTCCATTCGATTCCATTCCATTCCATTCCATTCCATTCCATTCCGTTCCATTCCATTCCATCGAATTCCATTCCATTCCATTCCTTTCCATTCCATTGAATTCCATTCCATTCCGTTCCGTTCCGTTCCGTTCCGCTCCGTTTCGTTCCGTTCCGTTCCGTTCCATTCCATTCCATTCCATTCCATTGAATTCCGTTCCATTCCATTGAATTCCATTCCATTTCGTTCCATTCCATTTAATTCTGTTCCGTTCCATTCCGTTCCGTTCCGTTTCGTTCCGTTCCGTTCCGTTCCATTCCATTCCATTCCATTCCATTGAATTCCATTCCATTCCATTCCATTCCATTGAATTCCATTCCATTCCATTCCATTCGATTCCATTCCATTCCATGGAATTCCATTCCATTCCATTCCATTCCATTCCATTCCATTCCATTCCATTCCATTCCATTGAATTCCATTGAATTCCATTCCATTCCATTGAATTCCATTCCTTTCCATTCCATTCCATTGAATTCCGTTCAATTCCATTCCATTCCATTCCATTCCATTCCATTCCATTCGAATTCCATTCCATTCCATTCCATTCCATTCCATTCCATTCCATTCCATTCCATTGCATTCCATTCTACTCGGGTTGATTCCTTTCTATTCCATTCCATTCCATTCGATTCCATTCGATTCCTTTCGATTCCATTCCATTCCATTCCATTCCATTGAATTCCGTTCCATTGAATTCCATTCCTTTCCGTTCCGTTCCGTTCCGTTCTGTTCCATTCTACTCGGGTTGATTCCATTCTATTCCTTTACATTCCATTCGATTCCATTCGATTCCATTCCATTCCATTCCATTTGAATTCCATTGCATTCCATTCCATTCCATTCCATTCCATTCCATTCCATCGAATTCCATTCCATTCGATTCCATTCCATTCCATTCCATTCCATTCCATTCCATTCTACTCGGGTTGATTCCATTCTATTCCATTCCATTCCATTCGATTCCATTCGATTCCATTCGATTCCATTCGATTCCATTCCATTCCATTCCATTCAATTGAATTCCATTCCATTCCATTCCATTCCATTCCATTCCATTCCATTCCATTGAATTCCATTGAATTCCATTCCATTGAATTCCATTCCATTCCATTGAATTCCATTCCATTCCATTCCATTCCATTCCATTCCGTTCCATTCCATTCCGTTCCATTCCATTCCATTCCTTTCCATTCCATTCCGTTCCGTTCCATTCCTTTCCATTCCGTTCCATTCCATTGAATTCCGTTCCATTGCATTGAATTCCGTTCCATTCCATTCCATTCCTTTCCGTTCCGTTCCATTCCGTTCCGTTCCGTTCCGTTCCGTTCTACTCGGGTTGATTCCATTCTATTCCATTCCATTCCATTCGATTCCATTCTATTCCATTCGATTCCATTCGATTCAATTCGATTCCATTCCATTCCATTCCATTCCATTCCATTCCATTCCATTCCATTCCATTGAATTCCATTCCATTCCATTCCATTCCATTCCATTCCGTTCTACTCGGGTTGATTCCATTCTATTCCATTCCGTTCCGTTCCGTTCCGTTCCGTTCCTTTCCGTTCCATTCCATTCCACTCGGGTTGGTTCCATTCTATTCCATTCCATTGCATTCGATTCCATTCGATTCCATTCGATTCCATTCGATTCCATTCGATTCCATTCGATTCCATTCGATTCCATTCCATTCCATTGAATTCCGTTCCATTCCATTCCATTCCATTGAATTCCGTTCCATTCCATTCAATTCCATTCCATTCCATTCCATTCCATTTGAATTCCATTCCATTCCATTCCATTCCATTCCATTCCGTTCCATTCCATTCCATTCCTTTCCATTCCATTCCGTTCCGTTCCATTCCTTTCCATTCCGTTCCATTCCATTGAATTCCGTTCCATTGCATTGAATTCCGTTCCATTCCATTCCATTCCTTTCCGTTCCGTTCCATTCCGTTCCGTTCCGTTCCGTTCTACTCGGGTTGATTCCATTCTATTCCATTCCATTCCATTCGATTCCATTCTATTCCATTCGATTCCATTCGATTCAATTCGATTCCATTCCATTCCATTCCATTCCATTCCATTCCATTCCATTCCATTGAATTCCATTCCATTCCATTCCATTCCATTCCATTCCATTCCATTGAATTCCATTCCATTCCATTCCATTCCATTGAATTCTGTTCCATTCAATTCCATTCCATTCCATTCCGTTCTACTCGGGTTGATTCCATTCTATTCCATTCCGTTCCGTTCCGTTCCGTTCCGTTCCTTTCCGTTCCATTCCATTCCACTCGGGTTGGTTCCATTCTATTCCATTCCATTGCATTCGATTCCATTCGATTCCATTCGATTCCATTCGATTCCATTCGATTCCATTCGATTCCATTCGATTCCATTCCATTCCATTGAATTCCGTTCCATTCCATTCCATTCCATTGAATTCCGTTCCATTCCATTCAATTCCATTCCATTCCATTCCATTCCATTTGAATTCCATTCCATTCCATTCCGTTCCATTCCATTCCATTCCATTCCATTCCATTCCATTCCATTCTACTCGGGTTGATTCCATTCTATTCCTTTACATTCCATTCGATTCCATTCGATTCCATTCCATTCCATTCCATTCCATTCCATGGAATTCCATTCCATTCCATTCCATTCCATTCCATTCCATGGAATTCCATTCCATTCCATTCCATTCCATTCCGTTCCATTCCATTCCGTTCCATTCCATTCCATTCCATTCCATTCCGTTCCGTTCCATTCCATTCCATTCCGTTCCATTCCATTGAATTCCTTTCCATTGCATTGAATTCCGTTCCATTCCATTCCATTCCTTTCAGTTCCATTCCGTTCCGTTCCGTTCCGTTCCGTTCTACTCGGGTTGATTCCATTCTATTCCATTCCATTCCATTCGATTCCATTCTATTCCATTCGATTCCATTCGATTCAATTCGATTCCATTCCATTCCATTCCATTCCATTCCATTCCATTGAATTCCATTCCATTCCATTCCATTCCATTCCATTCCATTCCATTCCATTGAATTCCATTCCATTCCATTGAATTCCATTCCATTCCATTCCATTCGATTCCATTCCATTCCATTCCATTCCATTCCATTCCATTCCATTCCATTGAATTCCATTCCATTGAATTCCATTCCATTCCATTGAATTCCATTCCAATCCATTCCATTCCATTGAATTCCGTTCCATTCCATTCCATTCCGTTCCATTCCATTTGAATTCCATTCCATTCCATTCCATTCCATTCCATTCTACTCGGGTTGATTCCATTCTATTCCATTCCATTCCATTCGATTCCATTCGATGCCATTCGATTCCATTCGATTCCATTCGATTCCATTCCATTCCATTCCATTCCATTCCATTGAATTCCATTCCATTGAATTCCATTCCATTCCATTGAATTCCATTCCATTCCATTCCATTCCACTGAAGTCCGTTCCATTCCATTCCATTCCACTCCATTCCATTCCATTGAATTCCATACCATTGAATTCCATTCCATTCCATTCCATTCCATTTAATTCCATTCCAGTCCGTTCCGTTCCGTTCCGTTCCGTTCCGTTCCGTTCCATTCCATTCCATTCCATTCCATGGAATTCCATTCCATTCCATTCCATTCCATGGAATTCCATTCCATTCCATTCCATTCCATTCCGTTCCATTCCATTCCGTTCCATTCCATTCCATTCCATTCCATTCCGTTCCGTTCCATTCCATTCCATTCCGTTCCATTCCATTGAATTCCGTTCCATTGCATTGAATTCCGTTCCATTCCATTCCATTCCTTTCAGTTCCGTTCCGTTCCGTTCCGTTCCGTTCCGTTCTACTCGGGTTGATTCCATTCTATTCCATTCCATTCCATTCGATTCCATTCTATTCCATTCGATTCCATTCGATTCAATTCGATTCCATTCCATTCCATTCCATTCCATTCCATTCCATTGAATTCCATTCCATTCCATTCCATTCCATTCCATTCCATTCCATTCCATTGAATTCCATTCCATTCCATTGAATTCCATTCCATTCCATTCCATTCGATTCCATTCCATTCCATTCCATTCCATTCCATTCCATTCCATTCCATTGAATTCCATTCCATTGAATTCCATTCCATTCCATTGAATTCCATTCCAATCCATTCCATTCCATTGAATTCCGTTCCATTCCATTCCATTCCGTTCCATTCCATTTGAATTCCATTCCATTCCATTCCATTCCATTCCATTCTACTCGGGTTGATTCCATTCTATTCCATTCCATTCCATTCGATTCCATTCGATTCCATTCCATTCCATTCCATTCCATTCCATTCCATTCCATTGAATTCCATTCCATTGAATTCCATTCCATTCCATTGAATTCCATTCCAATCCATTCCATTCCATTGAATTCCGTTCCATTCCATTCCATTCCGTTCCATTCCATTTGAATTCCATTCCATTCCATTCCATTCCATTCCATTCTACTCGGGTTGATTCCATTCTATTCCATTCCATTCCATTCGATTCCATTCGATTCCATTCGATTCCATTCCATTCCATTGAATTCCATTGAATTCCATTCCATTCCATTCCATTCCATCCCATTCCATTGAATTCCATTCCATTCCATTCCATTCCATGGAATTCAATTCCATTCCATTCCATTCCATGGAATTCCATTCCATTCCATTGAATTCCATTCCATTCCATTATGTTCCATTCCATTCCATTCCATTCCATTCCATTCCATTCCGTTCCGTTCCATTCCGTTCTATTCCGTTCCATTCCATTGAATTCCGATCCATTGCATTGAATTCCTTTCCATTCCATTCCATTCCTTTCCGTTCCGTTCCGTTCCGTTCTACTCGGGTTGATTCCATTCTATTCCATTCCATTCCATTCGATTCCATTCGATTCCATTCGATTCCATTCGATTCCATTCGATTCCATTCCATTCCATTCCATTCCATTCCATTCCATTCCATTCCATTGAATTCCTTTCCATTCCATTGAATTCCATTCCATTCCATTCCATTCGATTCCATTCGATTCCATTGAATTCCCTTCCATTCCATTCCTTTCCATTCCATTCCATTCCATTCCATTCCATTCCATTGAATTCCATTGAATTCCATTCCAATGAATTCCATTCCATTCCATTCCATTCCATTCCATTCCATTCCATTGAATTAATTTCCATTCCATTCCATTCCATTCCATTCCATTCTATTCCATCGAATTCCATTCCATTCCATTCCATTCCATTCCATTGAATTCCGTTCCATTCCATTGAATTCCATTCCATTTCGTTCCATTCCATTGAATTCTGTTCCGTTCCGTTCCATTCCGTTCCGTTCCATTCCGTTCCATTCCGTTCCTTTCCGTTCTACTCGGGTTGAATCCATTCTATTCCATTCCATTCCATTCGATTCCATTCGATTCCATTCGAATCCATTCGATTCCATTCGATTCCATTCGATTCCATTCCATTCCATTGAATTCCATTCCATTCCATTCCATTCCATTGAATTCCGTTCCATTCCATTCAATTCCATTCCATTCCATTCCTTTCCGTTCCATTCCGTTCCGTTCCGTTCCGTTCCGTTCTACTCGGGTTGTTTCCATTCTATTCCATTCCATTCCATTCGATTCCATTCTATTCCATTCGATTCCATTCGATTCAATTCGATTCAATTCCATTCCATTCCATTCCATTCCATTCCATTCCATTCCATTCCATTGAATTCCATTCCATTCCATTCCGTTCCATTCCATTCCGTTCCATTCCATTCCATTCCATTCCATTCCATTACATTACATTCCCTTCCATTCCGTTCCATTCCGTTCCATTCCATTGAATTCCGATCCATTGCATTGAATTCCGTTCCATTCCATTCCATTCCTTTCCGTTCCGTTCCGTTCCGTTCCGTTCAGTTCTACTCGGATTGATTCCATTCTATTCCATTCCATTCCATTCCATTCCATTCGATTCCATTCGATTCCATTCGACTCCATTCCATTCCATTCCATTCCATTCCATTCCATTCCATTCCATTCCATTGAACTCCATTCCATTCCATTCCATTCCATTCCATTCCATTCCATTCCATTCCGTTCCATTCCATTCCATTCCATTCCATTCCGTTCCGTTCCATTCCATTCCATTCCGTTCCATTCCATTGAATTCCGTTCCATTGCATTGAATTCCGTTCCATTCCATTCCATTCCTTTCAGTTCCGTTCCGTTCCGTTCCGTTCCGTTCCGTTCTACTCGGGTTGATTCCATTCTATTCCATTCCATTCCATTCGATTCCATTCTATTCCATTCGATTCCATTCGATTCAATTCGATTCCATTCCATTCCATTCCATTCCATTCCATTCCATTGAATTCCATTCCATTCCATTCCATTCCATTCCATTCCATTCCATTCCATTGAATTCCATTCCATTCCATTGAATTCCATTCCATTCCATTCCATTCGATTCCATTCCATTCCATTCCATTCCATTCCATTCCATTCCATTCCATTGAATTCCATTCCATTGAATTCCATTCCATTCCATTGAATTCCATTCCAATCCATTCCATTCCATTGAATTCCGTTCCATTCCATTCCATTCCGTTCCATTCCATTTGAATTCCATTCCATTCCATTCCATTCCATTCCATTCTACTCGGGTTGATTCCATTCTATTCCATTCCATTCCATTCGATTCCATTCGATGCCATTCGATTCCATTCGATTCCATTCGATTCCATTCCATTCCATTCCATTCCATTCCATTGAATTCCATTCCATTGAATTCCATTCCATTCCATTGAATTCCATTCCATTCCATTCCATTCCACTGAAGTCCGTTCCATTCCATTCCATTCCACTCCATTCCATTCCATTGAATTCCATACCATTGAATTCCATTCCATTCCATTCCATTCCATTTAATTCCATTCCAGTCCGTTCCGTTCCGTTCCGTTCCGTTCCGTTCCGTTCCATTCCATTCCATTCCATTCCATGGAATTCCATTCCATTCCATTCCATTCCATGGAATTCCATTCCATTCCATTCCATTCCATTCCGTTCCATTCCATTCCGTTCCATTCCATTCCATTCCATTCCATTCCGTTCCGTTCCATTCCATTCCATTCCGTTCCATTCCATTGAATTCCGTTCCATTGCATTGAATTCCGTTCCATTCCATTCCATTCCTTTCAGTTCCGTTCCGTTCCGTTCCGTTCCGTTCCGTTCTACTCGGGTTGATTCCATTCTATTCCATTCCATTCCATTCGATTCCATTCTATTCCATTCGATTCCATTCGATTCAATTCGATTCCATTCCATTCCATTCCATTCCATTCCAATCCATTGAATTCCATTCCATTCCATTCCATTCCATTCCATTCCATTCCATTCCATTGAATTCCATTCCATTCCATTGAATTCCATTCCATTCCATTCCATTCGATTCCATTCCATTCCATTCCATTCCATTCCATTCCATTCCATTCCATTGAATTCCATTCCATTGAATTCCATTCCATTCCATTGAATTCCATTCCAATCCATTCCATTCCATTGAATTCCGTTCCATTCCATTCCATTCCGTTCCATTCCATTTGAATTCCATTCCATTCCATTCCATTCCATTCCATTCTACTCGGGTTGATTCCATTCTATTCCATTCCATTCCATTCGATTCCATTCGATTCCATTCCATTCCATTCCATTCCATTCCATTCCATTCCATTCCATTCCATTGAATTCCATTCCATTGAATTCCATTCCATTCCATTGAATTCCATTCCAATCCATTCCATTCCATTGAATTCCGTTCCATTCCATTCCATTCCGTTCCATTCCATTTGAATTCCATTCCATTCCATTCCATTCCATTCCATTCTACTCGGGTTGATTCCATTCTATTCCATTCCATTCCATTCGATTCCATTCGATTCCATTCGATTCCATTCCATTCCATTGAATTCCATTGAATTCCATTCCATTCCATTCCATTCCATCCCATTCCATTGAATTCCATTCCATTCCATTCCATTCCATGGAATTCAATTCCATTCCATTCCATTCCATGGAATTCCATTCCATTCCATTGAATTCCATTCCATTCCATTCCGTTCCATTCCATTATGTTCCATTCCATTCCATTCCATTCCATTCCATTCCATTCCGTTCCGTTCCATTCCGTTCTATTCCGTTCCATTCCATTGAATTCCGATCCATTGCATTGAATTCCTTTCCATTCCATTCCATTCCTTTCCGTTCCGTTCCGTTCCGTTCTACTCGGGTTGATTCCATTCTATTCCATTCCATTCCAATCCATTCCGTTCCATTCCATTGAATTCCATTCCATTCCATTCCATTCCATTCCATTCCATTCCATTCCATTCCATTCCATGGAATTCCGTTCCATTCCATTCCATTCCGTTCCGTTCCGTCCCGTTCCGTTCCGTTCCGTTCCGTTGCGTTCCGTTCCGTTCTACTCTGGTTGATTCCATTCTATTCCATTCCATTCCGTTCGATTCCATTCGATTCCATTCGATTCCACTCCATTCCATTCCATAGAATTCCATTCCATTCCATTCCATTCCATTGAATTCCATTCCATTCCATTCCATTCCATTGAATTCCATTCCATTCCATTCCATTCCATTCCATTCCATTCCATTCCATTCCATTCCATTCCATTCCATTCCATTCCATTCTACTGTTGTCCATTCCATTCCATTCCATTCCATTCCATTCCATTCCATTCCATTCCATTCCTTTCCATTCCATTGCATTCCATTGCATTCCATTCCATTCCATTCCATTCCATTCCATTCCATTCCATTCCACTCCACTCCACTCCACTCCACTCCATTCCACTCCACTCCACTCCGGTACATTCCATTCCATTCCATTCCATTCCATTCCATTCCATTCCATTCCGTGCTTCTCGGGTACATTCCGTTCCGTTCCATTCCATTCCATTCCATTCCATTCCGTTCCAGTGCACTCTACTCCACTCCACTCCACTCCACTCCACTCCGGTACATTCCATTCCATTCCATTCCATTCCATTCCATTCCATTTCCATTCCCATTCCATTTCCATTCCCGTTCCATTTCCATTCCCGTTTCTTTTCCATTCCCGTTCCATTTCCATTCCAGTTCCATTACCATTCCCGTTCCATTTCCATTCCCGATCCATTTCCATTCCCGTTCCTTTTCCATTCCCGTTCCATTTCCATTCCCGTTCCGTTACCATTCCCGTTCCATTTCCGTTCCCGTTCCGTTTCCGTTCCCGTTCCATTTCCGTTCTCGTTCCGTTTCCGTTCCCGTTCCATTTCCCTTCCCGTTCCATTTCCGTTCCCGTTCCATTTCCGTTCCCGTTCCATTTCCATTCCCTTTCCATTTCCATTTCATTCCATTCCGTTCTGCTCGGGTACATTCCATTCCATTCCATTGCATTCCATTCCGTTCTGCTCCTGTCCATTCCATTCCATTCCATTCCGTTCCATTCCGTTCTACTCGGGTAGATTCCATTCCATTCCATTCCATTCCATTCCATTCCATTCCATTCCATGGAATTCCATTCCATTCCATTCCATTCCATTCCATTCCATAGAATTCCATTCCATTCCATTCCATTCCATTGAATTCCGTTCCATTCCATTCCATTCCGTTCCGTTCCGTTCCGTTCCGTTGCATTCCGTTCCGTTCCGTTGTGTTCCGTTCCGTTCTACTCGGGTTGATTCCATTCTATTCCATTCCATTCCAATCCGTTCCATTGAATTCTATTCCATTCCATTCCATTCCATGGAATTCCGTTCCATTCCATTCCATTCCGTTCCGTTCCGTCCCGTTCCGTTCCGTTCCGTTGCGTTCCGTTCCGTTCTACTCGGGTTGATTCCATTCTATTCCATTCCATTCCATTCGATTCCATTCGATTCCATTCGATTCCACTCCATTCCATTCCATAGAATTCCATTCCATTCCATTCCATTCCATTGAATTCCATTCCATTCCATTCCATTCCATAGAATTCCATTCCATTCCATTCCATTCCATTGAATTCCATTCCATTCCATTCCATTCCATTCCATTCCATTCCATTCCATTCCATTCCATTCCATTCTACTGGTGTCCATTCCATTCCATTCCATTCCATTCCATTCCATTCCATTCCTTTCCATTCCATTGCATTCCATTGCATTCCATTCCATTCCATTCCATTCCATTCCACTCCACTCCACTCCACTCCACTCCATTCCACTCCACTCCACTCCGGTACATTCCATTCCATTCCATTCCATTCCATTCCATTCCATTCCATTCCGTGCTTCTCAGGTACATTCCATTCCGTTCCATTCCATTCCATTCCATTCCATTCCATTCCATACCGTTCCAGTGCACTCTACTCCACTCCACTCCACTCCACTCCACTCCGGTACATTCCATTGCATTCCATTCCATTCCATTCCATTCCATTCCATTTCCATTCCCATTCCATTTCCATTCCCGTTCCATTTCCATTCCCGTTTCTTTTCCATTACCGTTCCATTTCCATTCCAGTTCCATTACCATTCCCGTTCCATTTCCATTCCCGATCCATTTCCATTCCCGTTCCATTTCCATTCCCGTTCCATTTCCATTCCCGTTCCGTTACCATTCCCGTTCCATTTCCGTTCCCGTTCCGTTTCCATTCCCGTTCCATTTCCATTCTCGTTCCGTTTCCGTTCCCGTTCCATTTCCATTCCCGTTCCATTTCCGTTCCCGTTCCATTTCCATTCCCGTTCCATTTCCATTCCCTTTCCATTTCCATTTCATTCCATTCCGTTCTGCTCGGGTACATTCCATTCCATTCCATTGCATTCCATTCCGTTCTGCTCCTGTCCATTCCATTCCATTCCATTCCGTTCCATTCCGTTCTACTCGGGTAGATTCCATTCCATTCCATTCCATTCCATTCCATTCCATTCCATTCCATTCCATTCCATTCTACTGGTGTCCATTCCATTCCATTCCATTCCATTCCATTCCATTCCATTCCATTGCATTCCATTCCATTCCATTCCATTCCGTTCCGTTCTACTCGGTTACATTCCATTCAATTACATTCCATTCCGTTCTACTCGATTACATTCCATTCCATTCCATTCCATTCCATTCCAATCCATTCCATTCCATTCCATTCCGTTCTACTCGTGTATATTCCATTCCATTCCATTCCATTCCATTCCATTCCATTCCATTCCATTCCATTCCATTCCGTTCCGTTCTACTTTGGTACATTCCATTCCATTCCATTCCATTCCATTCCATTCCATTCCATTCCATTCCATTCCATTCCATTCCGTTCTACTCAGGTTGATTCCATTCTATTCCATTCCATTCCATTCCATTCCATTCCATTCCATTCCATTCGATTCCATTCCATTCCATTCCATAGAATTCCATTCCATTCCATTCCATTCCATGGAATTCCATTCCATTCCATTCCATTCCATTCCATTCCATTCCATTGAATTCCATTCCGTTCCATTCCATTCCATGGAATTCCATTCCATTCCATTCCATTCCATTCCATTCCATTCCATTCCATTGAATTCCATTCCATTCCATTCCATTCCATTCCATTCCATCCCATTCCATTCCATTCCATTCCATTCCATTCTACTCGGGTTGATTCCATTCTATTCCATTCCATTCCATTCGATCCCATTTGATTCCATTCGATTCCATTCAATTCCATTCGATTCCATTCCATTCCATTCCATTCCATTCCATTGAATTCCGTTCCATTCCATTCCGTTCCGTTCCGTTCCGTTCCGTTCCGTTGCGTTCCGTTCCGTTCCGTTGTGTTCCGTTCCGTTCTACTCGGGTTGATTCCATTCTATTCCATTCCATTCCAATCCATTCCATTCCATTCCAGTGAATTCCATTCCATTCCATTCCATTCCATTCCATTCCATTCCATTGAATTCCATTCCATTCCATTCCATTCCATTCCATTCCATTCCATTGAATTCCATTCCATTCCATGGAATTCCATGGAATTCCGTTCCATTCCATTCCATTCCGTTCCGTTCCGTCCCGTTCCGTTCCGTTCCGTTCCGTTGCGTTCCGCTCCGTTCTACTCGGGTTGATTCCATTCTATTCCATTCCATTCCATACGATTCCATTCGATTCCATTCGATTCCACTCCATTCCATTCCATAGAATTCCATTCCATTCCATTCCATTCCATTGAATTCCATTCCATTCCATTCCATTCCATTGAATTCCATTCCATTCCATTCCATTCCATTCCATTCCATTCAATTCCATTCGATTCCATTCCATTCCACTCCATTCCATTCCATTCCACTCCATTCCATTCCATTGAATTCCATTCCATTCCATTCCATTCCATTCCATTCCATTCCATGGAATTCCATTCCATTGAATTCCATTCCATTCCATTCCATTCCATTCCAGTGCACTCTACTCCACTCCACTCCACTCCACTCCACTCCACTCCGGTACATTCCATTCCATTCCATTCAATTCCATTCGATTCCATTCCATTCCACTCCATTCCATTCCATTGAATTCCATTCCATTCCATTCCATTCCATTCCATTCCATTCCATTCCATGGAATTCCTTTCCATTCCATTCCATTCCATTCCATTCCATTCCATTCCATTCCATTCCATTCCATTCCATTCCATTCCACTCCACACCACTCCACTCCACTCCATTCCACTCCACTCCACTCCGGTACATTCCATTCAATTCCATTCCATTCCATTCCATTCCATTCCGTGCTTCTCAGGTACATTCCGTTCCGTTCCATTCCATTCCATTCCATTCCATTCCGTTCCAGTGCACTCTACTCCACTCCACTCCACTCCACTCCGGTACATTCCATTCCATTCCATTCCATTCCATTCCATTCCATTTCCATTCCCATTCCATTTCCATTCCCGTTCCATTTCCATTCCCGTTTCTTTTCCATTCCCGTTCCATTTCCATTCCCGTTCCATTACCATTCCCGTTCCATTTCCATTCCCGATCCATTTCCATTCCCGTTCCTTTTCCATTCCCGTTCCATTTCCATTCCCGTTCCGTTACCATTCCCGTTCCATTTCCGTTCCCGTTCCGTTTCCGTTCCCGTTCCATTTCCGTTCTCGTTCCGTTTCCGTTCCCGTTCCATTTCCATTCCCGTTCCATTTCCGTTCCCGTTCCATTTCCATTCCCGTTCCATTTCCATTCCCTTTCCATTTCCATTTCATTCCATTCCGTTCTGCTCGGGTACATTCCATTCCATTCCATTGCATTCCATTCCGTTCTGCTCCTGTCCATTCCATTCTATTCCATTCCGTTCCATTCCGTTCTACTCGGGTAGATTCCATTCCATTCCATTCCATTCCATTCCATTCCATTCCATTCCATGGAATTCCATGGAATTCCATTCCATTCCATTCCATTCCATTCCATAGAATTCCATTCCATTCCATTCCATTCCATTGAATTCCGTTCCATTCCATTCCATTCCGTTCCGTTCCGTTCCGTTCCGTTCCGTTGCATTCCGTTCCGTTCCGTTGTGTTCCGTTCCGTTCTACTCGGGTTGATTCCATTCTATTCCATTCCATTCCAATCCATTCCATTGAATTCCATTCCATTCCATTCCATTCCATGGAATTCCGTTCCATTCCATTCCATTCCGTACCGTTCCGTCCCGTTCCGTTCCGTTCCGTTCCGTTGCGTTCCGTTCCGTTCTACTCGGGTTGATTCCATTCTATTCCATTCCATTCCATTCGATTCCATTCGATTCCATTCGATTCCACTCCATTCCATTCCATAGAATTCCATTCCATTCCATTCCATTCCATTGAATTCCATTCCATTCCATTCCATTCCATAGAATTCAATCCCATTCCATTCCATTCCATAGAATTCCATTCCATTCCATTCCATTCCATTCCATTCCATTCCATTCCATTGAATTCCATTCCATTCCATTCCATTCCATTCCATTCCATTCCATTCCATTCCATTCCATTCCATTCCATTCCATGGAATTCCGTTCCATTCCATTCCATTCCGTTCCGTTCCGTCCCGTTCCGTTCCGTTCCGTTCCGTTGCGTTCCGTTCCGTTCTACTCGGGTTGATTCCATTCTATTCCATTCCATTCCATTCCATTCCATTCGATTCCATTCGATTCCACTCCATTCCATTCCATAGAATTCCATTCCATTCCATTCCATTCCATTGAATTCCATTCCATTCCATTCCATTCCATAGAATTCCATTCCATTCCATTCCATTCCATTGAATTCCATTCCATTGAATTCCATTCCATTCCATTCCATTCCATTCCATTCCATTGCATTCCATTCCATTCCATTCCATTCCATTCCATTCCATTCCACTCCACTCCACTCCACTCCACTCCATTCCACTCCACTCCACTCCGGTACATTCCATTCCATTCCATTCCATTCCATTCCATTCCATTTCCATTCCCATTCCATTTCCATTCCCGTTCCATTTCCATTCCCGTTTCTTTTCCATTCCCGTTCCATTTCCATTCCAGTTCCATTACCATTCCCGTTCCATTTCCATTCCCGATCCATTTCCATTCCCGTTCCTTTTCCATTCCCGTTCCATTTCCATTCCCGTTCCGTTACCATTCCCGTTCCATTTCCGTTCCCGTTCCGTTTCCGTTCCCGTTCCATTTCCGTTCTCGTTCCGTTTCCGTTCCCGTTCCATTTCCATTCCCGTTCCATTTCCGTTCCCGTTCCATTTCCATTCCCGTTCCATTTCCATTCCCTTTCCATTTCCATTTCATTCCATTCCGTTCTGCTCGGGTACATTCCATTCCATTCCATTGCATTCCATTCCGTTCTGCTCCTGTCCATTCCATTCCATTCCATTCCGTTCCATTCCGTTCTACTCGGGTAGATTCCATTCCATTCCATTCCATTCCATTCCATTCCATTCCATTCCATGGAATTCCATTCCATTCCATTCCATTCCATTCCATTCCATGGAATTCCATTCCATTCCTTTCCATTCCATTCCATTCCATAGAATTCCATTCCATTCCATTCCATTCCATTGAATTCCGTTCCATTCCATTCCATTCCGTTCCGTTCCGTTCCGTTCCGTTCCGTTGCGTTCCGTTCCGTTGCGTTGTGTTCCGTTCCGTTCTACTCGGGTTGATTCCATTCTATTCCATTCCATTCCAATCCATTCCATTGAATTCCATTCCATTCCATTCCATTCCATGGAATTCCGTTCCATTCCATTCCATTCCGTTCCGTTCCGTCCCGTTCCGTTCCGTTCCGTTCCGTTGCGTTCCGTTCCGTTCTACTCGGGTTGATTTCATTCTATTCCATTCCATTCCATTCGATTCCATTCGATTCCATTCGATTCCACTCCATTCCATTCCATAGAATTCCATTCCATTCCTTTCCATTCCATTGAATTCCATTCCATTCCATTCCATTCCATTGAATTCCATTCCATTCCATTCCATTCCATTGAATTCCATTCCATTCCATTCCATTCCATTCCATTCCATTCCATTCCATTCCATTCTACTGGTGTCCATTCCATTCCATTCCATTCCATTCCATTCCATTCCATTCCATTCCTTTCCATTCCATTGCATTCCATTGCATTCCATTCCATTCCATTCCATTCCATTCCATTCCATTCCATTCCATTCCATTCCATTCCATTCCATTCCATTCCTTTCCATTCCATTGCATTCCATTGCATTCCATTCCATTCCATTCCATTCCATTCCATTCCATTCCACTCCACTCCACTCCACTCCACTCCATTCCACTCCACTCCACTCCGGTACATTCCATTCCATTCCATTCCATTCCATTCCATTCCATTCCATTCCGTGCTTCTCGGGTACATTCCGTTCCGTTCCATTCCATTCCATTCCGTTCCAGTGCACTCTACTCCACTCCACTCCACTCCACTCCACTCCGGTACATTCCATTCCATTCCATTCCATTCCATTCCATTTCCATTCCCATTCCATTTCCATTCCCGTTCCATTTCCATTCCCGTTTCTTTTCCATTCCCGTTCCATTTCCATTCCAGTTCCATTACCATTCCCGTTCCATTTCCATTCCCGATCCATTTCCATTCCCGTTCCTTTTCCATTCCCGTTCCATTTCCATTCCCGTTCCGTTACCATTCCCGTTCCATTTCCGTTCCCGTTCCGTTTCCGTTCCCGTTCCATTTCCGTTCTCGTTCCGTTTCCGTTCCCGTTCCATTTCCATTCCCGTTCCATTTCCGTTCCCGTTCCATTTCCATTCCCGTTCCATTTCCATTCCCTTTCCATTTCCATTTCATTCCATTCCGTTCTGCTCGGGTACATTCCATTCCATTCCATTGCATTCCATTCCGTTCTGCTCCTGTCCATTCCATTCCATTCCATTCCGTTCCATTCCGTTCTACTCGGTTAGATTCCATTCCATTCCATTCCATTCCATTCCATTCCATTCCATTCCATGGAATTCCATGGAATTCCATTCCATTCCATTCCATTCCATTCCATTCCATTCCATGGAATTCCATTCCATTCCATTCCATTCCATTCCATTCCATAGAATTCCATTCCATTCCATTCCATTCCATTGAATTCCGTTCCATTCCATTCCATTCCGTTCCGTTCCCTTCCGTTCCGTTCCGTTGCGTTCCGTTCCGTTGCGTTGTGTTCCGTTCCGTTCTACTCGGGTTGATTCCATTCTATTCCATTCCATTCTAATCCATTCCATTGAATTCCATTCCATTCCATTCCATTCCATGGAATTCCGTTCCATTCCATTCCATTCCATTCCGTTCCGTCCCGTTCCGTTCCGTTCCATTCCGTTGCGTTCCGTTCCGTTCTACTCGGGTTGATTCCATTCTATTCCATTCCATTCCATTCGATTCCATTCGATTCCATTCGATTCCACTCCATTCCATTCCATAGAATTCCATTCCATTCCATTCCATTCCATTGAATTCCATTCCATTCCATTCCATTCCATTGAATTCCATTCCATTCCATTCCATTCCATTGAATTCCATTCCATTCCATTCCATTCCATTCCATTCCATTCCATTCCATTCCATTCCATTCCATTCCATTCCATTCTACTGGTGTCCATTCCATTCCATTCCATTCCATTCCATTCCATTCCATTCCTTTCCATTCCATTGCATTCCATTGCATTCCATTCCATTCCATTCCATTCCATTCCATTCCTTTCCATTCCATGGAATTCCGTTCCATTCCATTCCATTCCGTTCCGTTCCGTCCCGTTCCGTTCCGTTCCGTTCCGTTGCGTTCCGTTCCGTTCTACTCGGGTTGATTCCATTCTATTCCATTCCATTCCATTCCATTCCATTCGATTCCATTCGATTCCACTCCATTCCATTCCATAGAATTCCATTCCATTCCATTCCATTCCATTGAATTCCATTCCATTCCATTCCATTCCATAGAATTCCATTCCATTCCATTCCATTCCATTGAATTCCATTCCATTCCATTCCATTCCATTGAATTCCATTCCATTCCATTCCATTCCATTGAATTCCATTCCATTCCATTCCATAGAATTCCATTGAATTCCATTCCATTCCATGGAATTCCATTCCATTCCATTCCATTCCATTCCATTCCATTCCATTCCATTCTACTGGTGTCCATTCCATTCCATTCCATTCCATTCCATTCCATTCCATTCCTTTCCATTCCATTGCATTCCATTGCATTCCATTCCATTCCATTCCATTCCATTCCATTCCATTCCACTCCACTCCACTCCACTCCACTCCATTCCACTCCACTCCACTCCGGTACATTCCATTCCATTCCATTCCATTCCATTCCATTCCATTCCATTCCATTCCGTGCTTCTCGGGTACATTCCGTTCCGTTCAATTGCATTCCATTCCATTCCATTCCGTTCCAGTGCACTCTACTCCACTCCACTCCACTCCACTCCACTCCGGTACATTCCATTCCATTCCATTCCATTCCATTCCATTCCATTTCCATTCCCATTCCATTTCCATTCCCGTTCCATTTCCATTCCCGTTTCTTTTCCATTCCCGTTCCATTTCCATTCCAGTTCCATTACCATTCCCGTTCCATTTCCATTCCCGATCCATTTCCATTCCCGTTCCTTTTCCATTCCCGTTCCATTTCCATTCCCATTCCGTTACCATTCCCGTTCCATTTCCGTTCCCGTTCCGTTTCCGTTCCCGTTCCATTTCCGTTCCCGTTCCGTTTCCGTTCTCGTTCCGTTTCCGTTCCCGTTCCATTTCCGTTCCCGTTCCATTTCCGTTCCCGTTCCATTTCCATTCCCGTTCCATTTCCATTCCCTTTCCATTTCCATTTCATTCCATTCCGTTCTGCTCGGGTACCTTCCATTCCATTCCATTGCATTCCATTCCGTTCTGCTCCTGTCCATTCCATTCCATTCCATTCCGTTCCATTCCGTTCTACTCGGGTAGATTCCATTCCATTCCATTCCATTCCATTCCATTCCATTCCATTCCATTCCATTCTACTGGTGTCCATTCCATTCCATTCCATTCCATTCCATTCCATTCCATTCCATTGCATTCCATTCCATTCCATTCCATTCCATTCCGTTCCGTTCTACTCGGTTACATTCCATTCAATTCCATTCCATTCCGTTCTACTCGGGTAGATTCCATTCCATTCCATTCCATTCCTTTCCATTCCATTGCATTCCATTGCATTGCATTGCACTCAATTCCATTCCATTCCATTCCATTCCATTCCATTCCATTCCATTCCATTCCATTCCGTTCCGTTCAACTCGGTTACATTCCATTCAATTACATTCCATTCCGTTCTACTCGGTTACATTCCATTCCATTCCATTCCATTCCATTCCAATCCATTCCATTCCATTCCATTCCGTTCTACTTTGGTACATTCCATTCCATTCCATTCCATTCCATTCCATTACATTACATTACATTACATTCCATTCCATTCCGTTCTACTCGGGTTGATTCCATTCTATTCCATTCCATTCCATTCCATTCCATTCCATTCCATTCCATTCCATTCCATTCCATGGAATTCCATTCCATTCCATTCCATTCCATTCCATTCCATTCCATTCCATTCCATTGAATTCCATTCCATTCCATTCCATTCCATTCCATTGAATTCCATTCCGTTCCATTCCATTCCATTGAATTCCATTCCATTCCATTCCATTCCATTCCATTCCATTCCATTCCATTCCATTCCATTCCATTCCATTCCATTGAATTCCATTCCATTCCATTCCATTCCATTCCATTCCATTCCATCCCATTCCATTCCATTCCATTCCATTCCGTTCTACTCGGGTTGATTCCATTCTATTCCATTCCATTCCATTCGATCCCATTTGATTCCATTCGATTCCATTCAATTCCATTCGATTCCATTCCATTCCACTCCATTCCATTCCATTGAATTCCATTCCGTTCCATTCCATTCCATTCCATTCCATTCCATTCCATTCCATTGAATTCCATTCCATTCCATTCCATTCCATTCCATTGAATTCCATTCCATTCCATTCCATTCCATTGAATTCCATTCCATTCCATTCCATTCCATTCCATTCCATTCCATTCTACTGGTGTCCATTCCATTCCATTCCATTCCATTCCATTCCATTCCATTCCTTTCCATTCCATTGCATTCCATTGCATTCCATTCCATTCCATTCCATTCCATTCCATTCCATTCCACTCCACTCCACTCCACTCCACTCCATTCCACTCCACTCCACTCCGGTACATTCCATTCCATTCCATTCCATAGAATTCCATTCCATTCCATTCCATTCCATTCCATTGAATTCCATTCCATTCCATTCCATTCCATTCCATTCCATTCCATTGAATTCCATTCCATTCCATAGAATTCCATTCCATTCCATTCCATTCCATTGAATTCCGTTCCTTTCCATTCCATTCCATTCCGTTCCTTTCCGTTCCGTTCCGTTCCGTTCCGTTGCGTTCCGTTCCGTTCCGTTGCGTTCCGTTCCGTTCTACTCGGGTTGATTCCATTCTATTCCATTCCATTCCATTCCATTCCATTCCATTCCATTCCATTCCATTCCATTGAATTCCGTTCCATTCCATTCCATTCCCTTCCGTTCCGTCCCGTTCCTTTCCGTTCCGTTCCGTTGCGTGCCGTTCCGTTCTACTCAGGTTGATTCCATTCTATTCCATTCCATTCCATTCGATTCCATTCGATTCCAATCGATTCCATTCGATTGCATTCGATTCCATTCGTTGCCATTCCATTCCATTCCATTGAATTCCATTCCGTTCCATTCCATTCCATTCCATTCCATTGAATTCCATTCCATTCCATTCCATTCCTTTCCATTCCATAGAATTCCATTCCATTCCATTCCATTCCATTCCATTCCATTCCATTCCATTGAATTCCGTTCCATTCCATTCCATTCCATTCCATTCCATTCCATAGAATTCCGTTCCATTCCATTCCATTCCATTCCATTCCATTCCATAGAATTCCATTCCATTCCGTTCCATTCCATTCCATTCCATAGAATTCCATTCCATTCCATTCCATTCCATTCCATTTCATTGAATTCCATTCCATTCCATTCCATTCCATTCCATTCCATTCCATTCCATAGAATTCCATTCCATTCCATTCCATTCCATTGAATTCCGTTCCATTCCATTCCATTCCGTTCCGTTCCATTCCGTTCCGTTCCGTTGCGTTCCGTTCCGTTCCGTTGTGTTCCGTTCCGTTCTACTCGGGTTGATTCCATTCTATTCCATTCCATTCCAATCCATTCCATTCCATTCCATTGAATTCCATTCCATTCCATTCCATTCCATTCCATTCCATTCCATGGAATTCCATTCCATTCCATTCTATGGAATTCCGTTGCATTTCATTCCATTCCGTTCCTTTCCATCCCGTTCCGTTCCGTTCCGTTCCGTTGCGTTCCGTTCCGTTCTACTCGGGTTGATTCCATTCTATTCCATTCCATTCCATTCGATTCCATTCGATTCCATTCGATTACACTCCATTCCATTCCATAGAATTCCATTCCATTCCATTCCATTCCATTGAATTCCATTCCATTCCATTCCATAGAATTCCATTGAATTCCATTCCATTCCATTGAATTCCATTCCATTCCATTCCATTCCATTCCATTCCATTCCATTCCATTCTACTGGTGTCCATTCCATTCCATTCCATTCCATTCCATTCCATTCCATTCCATTCCTTTCCATTCCATTGCATTCCATTGCATTCCATTCCATTCCATTCCATTCCATTCCATTCCATTCCACTCCACTCCACTCCACTCCACTCCATTCCACTCCACTCCACTCCGGTACATTCCATTCCATTCCATTCCATTCCATTCCATTCCATTCCATTCCATTCCATTCCGTGCTTCTCGGGTACATTCCGTTCCGTTCCATTCCATTCCATTCCATTCCATTCCGTTCCAGTGCACTCTACTCCACTCCACTCCACTCCACTCCACTCCACTCCGGTACATTCCATTCCATTCCATTCCATTCCATTCCATTCCATTTCCATTCCCATTCCATTTCCATTCCCGTTCCATTTCCATTCCCGTTTCTTTTCCATTCCCGTTCCATTTCCATTCCAGTTCCATTACCATTCCCGTTCCATTTCCATTCCCGATCCATTTCCATTCCCGTTCCTTTTCCATTCCCGTTCCATTTCCGTTCCCGTTCCGTTTCCGTTCCCGTTCCATTTCCGTTCTCGTTCCGTTTCCGTTCCCGTTCCATTTCCGTTCTCGTTCCGTTTCCGTTCCCGTTCCATTTCCATTCCCGTTCCGTTTCCGTTCCCGTTCCATTTCCATTCCCGTTCCATTTCCATTCCCTTTCCATTTCCATTTCATTCCATTCCGTTCTGCTCGGGTACCTTCCATTCCATTCCATTGCATTCCATTCCGTTCTGCTCCTGTCCATTCCATTCCATTCCATTCCGTTCCATTCCGTTCTACTCGGGTAGATTCCATTCCATTCCATTCCATTCCATTCCATTCCATTCCATTCCATTCCATTCTACTGGTGTCCATTCCATTCCATTCCATTCCATTCCATTCCATTCCATTCCATTCCATTGCATTCCATTCCATTCCATTCCATTCCATTCCGTTCCGTTCTACTCGGTTACATTCCATTCAATTCCATTCCATTCCGTTCTACTCGGGTAGATTCCATTCCATTCCATTCCATTCCTTTCCATTCCATTGCATTCCATTGCATTGCATTGCACTCAATTCCATTCCATTCCATTCCATTCCATTCCATTCCATTCCATTCCATTCCGTTCCGTTCAACTCGGTTACATTCCATTCAATTACATTCCATTCCGTTCTACTCGGTTACATTCCATTCCATTCCATTCCATTCCATTCCAATCCATTCCATTCCATTCCATTCCGTTCTACTTTGGTACATTCCATTCCATTCCATTCCATTCCATTCCATTCCATTCCATTACATTCCATTCCATTCCATTCCGTTCTACTCGGGTTGATTCCATTCTATTCCATTCCATTCCATTCCATTCCATTCCATTCCATTCCATTCCATTCCATTCCATTCCATGGAATTCCATTCCATTCCATTCCATTCCATTCCATTCCATTGAATTCAATTCCATTCCATTCCATTCCATTCCATTGAATTCCATTCCATTCCATTCCATTCCATTCCATTCCATTCCATCCCATTCCATTCCATTCCATTCCGTTCTACTCGGGTTGATTCCATTCTATTCCATTCCATTCCATTCGATCCCATTTGATTCCATTCGATTCCATTCAATTCCATTCGATTCCATTCCATTCCACTCCATTCCATTCCATTGAATTCCATTCCGTTCCATTCCATTCCATTCCATTCCATTCCATTCCATTCCATTGAATTCCATTCCATTCCATTCCATTCCATTCCATTGAATTCCATTCCATTCCATTCCATTCCATTGAATTCCATTCCATTCCATTCCATTCCATTCCATTCCATTCCATTCTACTGGTGTCCATTCCATTCCATTCCATTCCATTCCATTCCATTCCTTTCCATTCCATTGCATTCCATTGCATTCCATTCCATTCCATTCCATTCCATTCCATTCCATTCCACTCCACTCCACTCCACTCCACTCCATTCCACTCCAATCCACTCCGGTACATTCCATTCCATTCCATTCCATTCCATTCCATAGAATTCCATTCCATTCCATTCCATTCCATTCCATTGAATTCCATTCCATTCCATTCCATTCCATTCCATTCCATTCCATTGAATTCCATTCCATTCCATAGAATTCCATTCCATTCCATTCCATTCCATTGAATTCCGTTCCTTTCCATTCCATTCCATTCCGTTCCTTTCCGTTCCGTTCCGTTCCGTTCCGTTGCGTTCCGTTCCGTTCCGTTGCGTTCCGTTCCGTTCTACTCGGGTTGATTCCATTCTATTCCATTCCATTCCATTCCATTCCATTGAATTCCATTCCATTCCATTCCATTCCATTGAATTCCGTTCCATTCCATTCCATTCCCTTCCGTTCCGTCCCGTTCCGTTCCGTTCCGTTCCGTTGCGTGCCGTTCCGTTCTACTCAGGTTGATTCCATTCTATTCCATTCCATTCCATTCGATTCCATTCGATTCCAATCGATTCCATTCGATTGCATTCGATTCCATTCGTTGCCATTCCATTCCATTCCACTGAATTCCATTCCGTTCCATTCCATTCCATTCCATTCCATTGAATTCCATTCCATTCCATTCCATTCCTTTCCATTCCATAGAATTCCATTCCATTCCATTCCATTCCATTCCATTCCATTGAATTCCGTTCCATTCCATTCCATTCCATTCCATTCCATTCCATAGAATTCCGTTCCATTCCATTCCATTCCATTCCATTCCATTCCATTCCATTCCATAGAATTCCATTCCATTCCGTTCCATTCCATTCCATTCCATAGAATTCCATTCCATTCCATTCCATTCCATTCCATTTCATTGAATTCCATTCCATTCCATTCCATTCCATTCCATTCCATTCCATAGAATTCCATTCCATTCCATTCCATTCCATTGAATTCCGTTCCATTCCATTCCATTCCGTTCCGTTCCATTCCGTTCCGTTCCGTTGCGTTCCGTTCCGTTCCGTTGTGTTCCGTTCCGTTCTACTCGGGTTGATTCCATTCTATTCCATTCCATTCCAATCCTTTCCATTCCATTCCATTGAATTCCATTCCATTCCATTCCATTCCATTCCATTCCATTCCATGGAATTCCATTCCATTCCATTCCATGGAATTCCGTTCCATTTCATTCCATTCCGTTCCTTTCCATCCCGTTCCGTTCCGTTCCGTTCTACTCGGGTTGATTCCATTCTATTCCATTCCATTCCATTCGATTCCATTCGATTCCATTCGATTCCACTCCATTCCTTTCCATAGAATTCCATTCCATTCCATTCCATTCCATTGAATTCCATTCCATTCCATTCCATAGAATTCCAATGAATTCCATTCCATTCCATTGAATTCCATTCCATTCCATTCCATTCCATTCCATTCCATTCCATTCCATTCTACTGGTGTCCATTCCATTCCATTCCATTCCATTCCATTCCATTCCATTCCATTCCATTCCTTTCCATTCCATTGCATTCCATTGCATTCCATTCCATTCCATTCCATTCCATTCCATTCCATTCCACTCCACTCCACTCCACTCCACTCCATTCCACTCCACTCCACTCCGGTACATTCCATTCCATTCCATTCCATTCCATTCCATTCCATTCCATTCCATTCCATTCCGTGCTTCTCGGGTACATTCCGTTCCGTTCCATTCCATTCCATTCCATTCCATTCCGTTCCAGTGCACTCTACTCCACTCCACTCCACTCCACTCCACTCCGGTACATTCCATTCCATTCCATTCCATTCCATTCCATTCCATTCCATTCCATTTCCATTCCCATTCCATTTCCATTCCCGTTCCATTTCCATTCCCGTTTCTTTTCCATTCCCGTTCCATTTCCATTCCAGTTCCATTACCATTCCCGTTCCATTTCCATTCCCGATCCATTTCCATTCCCGTTCCTTTTCCATTCCCGTTCCATTTCCATTCCCGTTCCGTTACCATTCCCGTTCCATATCCGTTCCCGTTCCGTTTCCGTTCCCGTTCCATTTCCGTTCTCGTTCCGTTTCCGTTCCCGTTCCATTTCCATTCCCGTTCCATTTCCGTTCCCGTTCCATTTCCATTCCCGTTCCATTTCCGTTCCCGTTCCATTTCCATTCCCGTTCTATTTCCATTCCCTTTCCATTTCCATTTCATTCCATTCCGTTCTGCTCGGGTACATTCCATTCCATTCCATTGCATTCCATTCCGTTCTGCTCCTGTCCATTCCATTCCATTCCATTCCGTTCCATTCCGTTCTACTCGGGTAGATTCCATTCCATTCCATTCCATTCCATTCCATTCCATTCCATTCCATTCCATTCCATTCTACTGGTGTCCATTCCATTCCATTCCATTCCATTCCATTCCATTCCATTCCATTCCATTCCATTGCATTCCATTCCATTCCATTCCATTCCATTCCGTTCCGTTCTACTCGGTTACATTCCATTCAATTCCATTCTATTCCGTTCTACTCGGGTAGATTCCATTCCATTCCATTCCATTCCTTTCCTTTCCATTCCATTGCATTCCATTGCATTGCATTGCACTCAATTCCATTCCATTCCATTCCATTCCATTCCATTCCATTCCATTCCATTCCATTCCATTCCGTTCCGTTCAACTCGGTTACATTCCATTCAATTACATTCCATTCCGTTCTACTCGGTTACATTCCATTCCATTCCATTCCATTCCATTCCAATCCATTCCATTCCATTCCATTCCGTTCTACTCGGGTACATTCCATTCCATTCCATTCCATTCCATTCCATTCCATTCCATTCCATTCCATTCGGTTCTACTTTGGTACATTCCATTCCATTCCATTCCATTCCATTCCATTCCATTCCATTACATTCCATTCCATTCCATTCCGTTCTACTCGGGTTGATTCCATTCTATTCCATTCCATTCCATTCCATTCCATTCCATTCCATTCCATTCCATTCCAATCGATTCCATTCCATTCCATTCCATGGATTTCCATTCCATTCCATTCCATTCCATGGAACTCCATTCCGTTCCATTCCATTCCATAGAATTCCATTCCATTCCATTCCATTCCATTCCATTCCATTCCATTCCATTGAATTCCATTCCATTCCATTCCATTCCATTCCATCCCATTCCATTCCATTCCATTCCGTTCTACTCGGGTTGATTCCATTCTATTCCATTCCATTCCATTCGATCCCATTTGATTCCATTCGATTCCATTCAATTCCATTCGATTCCATTCCATTCCACTCCATTCCATTCCATTGAATTCCATTCCATTCCATTCCATTCCATTCCATTCCATTCCATTCCATTCCATTGAATTCCATTCCATTCCATTCCATTCCTTTCCATTGAATTCCATTCCATTCCATTCCATTCCATTCCATTCCATGGAATTCCATTCCATTCCATTCCATTCCATTCCATTCCATTCCATTCCATAGAATTCCATTCCATTCCATTCCATTCCACTGAATTCCGTTCCATTCCATTCCATTCCGTTCCGTTCCGTTCCGTTGCGTTCCGTTGCGTTCCGTTCCGTTCCGTTGTGCTCCGTTCCGTTCTACTCGGGTTGATTCCATTCTATTCCATTCCATTCCAATCCATTCCGTTCCATTCCATTGAATTCCATTCCATTACATTCCATTCCATTCCATTCCATTCCATTCCATTCCATGGAATTCCGTTCCATTCCATTCCATTCCGTTCCGTTCCGTCCCGTTCCGTTCCGTTCCGTTCCGATGCGTTCCGTTCCGTTCTACTCGGGTTGATTCCATTCTATTCCATTCCATTCCATTCGATTCCATTCGATTCCATTCGATTCCACTCCATTCCATTCCATAGAATTCCATTCCATTCCATTCCATTCCATTGAATTCCATTCCATTCCATTCCATTCCATTGAATTCCATTCCATTCCATTCCATTCCATTGAATTCCATTCCATTCCACTCCATTCCATTCCATTCCATTCCATTCCATTCCATTCCATTCCATTCCATTCCATTCCATTCCATTCCATTCTACTGTTGTCCATTCCATTCCATTCCATTCCATTCCATTCCATTCCATTCCAGTCCTTTCCATTCCATTGCATTCCATTGCATTCCATTCCATTCCATTCCATTCCATTCCATTCCATTCCATTCCATTCCACTCCACTCCACTCCACTCCACTCCATTCCACTCCACTCCACTCCGGTACATTCCATTCCATTCCATTCCATTCCATTCCATTCCATTCCGTGCTTCTCGGGTACATTCCGTTCCGTTCCATTCCATTCCATTCCATTCCATTCCGTTCCAGTGCACTCTACTCCACTCCACTCCACTCCACTCCGGTACATTCCATTCCATTCCATTCCATTCCATTCCATTCCATTCCATTCCATTCCATTCCATTTCCATTCCCATTCCATTTCCATTCCCGTTCCATTTCCATTCCCGTTTCTTTTCCATTCCCGTTCCATTTCCATTCCAGTTCCATTACCATTCCCGTTCCATTTCCATTCCCGATCCATTTCCATTCCCGTTCCTTTTCCATTCCCGTTCCATTTCCATTCCCGTTCCGTTACCATTCCCGTTCCATTTCCGTTCCCGTTCCGTTTCCGTTCCCGTTCCATTTCCGTTCTCGTTCCGTTTCCGTTCCCGTTCCATTTCCATTCCCGTTCCATTTCCGTTCCCGTTCCATTTCCATTCCCGTTCCATTTCCATTCCCTTTCCATTTCCATTTCATTCCATTCCGTTCTGCTCGGGTACATTCCATTCCATTCCATTGCATTCCATTCCGTTCTGCTCCTGTCCATTCCATTCCATTCCATTCCGTTCCATTCCGTTCTACTCGGGTAGATTCCATTCCATTCCATTCCATTCCATTCCATTCCATTCCATTCCATTCCATTCTACTGGTGTCCATTCCATTCCATTCCATTCCATTCCATTCCATTCCATTCCATTCCATTGCATTCCATTCCATTCCATTCCATTCCATTCCGTTCCGTTCTACTCGGTTACATTCCATTCAATTCCATTCCATTCCGTTCTACTCGGGTAGATTCCATTCCATTCCATTCCATTCCTTTCCTTTCCATTCCATTGCATTCCATTGCATTGCATTGCACTCAATTCCATTCCATTCCATTCCATTCCATTCCATTCCATTCCATTCCATTCCATTCCGTTCCGTTCAACTCGGTTACATTCCATTCAATTACATTCCATTCCGTTCTACTCGGTTACATTCCATTCCATTCCATTCCATTCCATTCCAATCCATTCCATTCCATTCCATTCCGTTCTACTCGGGTACATTCCATTCCATTCCATTCCATTCCATTCCATTCCATTCCATTCCATTCCATTCCATTCGGTTCTACTTTGGTACATTCCATTCCATTCCATTCCATTCCATTCCATTCCATTCCATTACATTCCATTCCATTCCATTCCGTTCTACTCGGGTTGATTCCATTCTATTCCATTCCATTCCATTCCATTCCATTCCATTCCATTCCATTCCATTCCAATCGATTCCATTCCATTCCATTCCATGGAATTCCATTCCATTCCATTCCATTCCATGGAACTCCATTCCGTTCCATTCCATTCCATAGAATTCCATTCCATTCCATTCCATTCCATTCCATTCCATTCCATTCCATTCCATTGAATTCCATTCCATTCCATTCCATTCCATTCCATCCCATTCCATTCCATTCCATTCCGTTCTACTCGGGTTGATTCCATTCTATTCCATTCCATTCCATTCGATCCCATTTGATTCCATTCGATTCCATTCAATTCCATTCGATTCCATTCCATTCCACTCCATTCCATTCCATTGAATTCCATTCCATTCCATTCCATTCCATTCCATTCCATTCCATTCCATTCCATTGAATTCCATTCCATTCCATTCCATTCCATTGAATTCTGTTCCATTCCATTCCTTTCCATTCCATTCCGTTCTACTCGGGTTGATTCCATTCTATTCCATTCCGTTCCGTTCCGTTCCGTTCCGTTCCGTTCCATTCCACTCGGGTTGATTCCATTCTATTCCATTCCATTCCATTCCATTCCATTCCATTCCATTCGATTCCATTCGATTCCATTCGATTCCATTCGATTCCATTCCATTCCATTGAATTCCATTCCATTCCATTCCATTGAATTCCGTTCCATTCCATTCCATTTGAATTCCATTCCATTCCATTCCATTCCATTCCATTCCATTCCATTCCATTCCATTCCATTCCATTCCATTCCATTCTACTCGTGTTGATTCCATTCTATTACATTCCATTCCATTCGATTCCATTCGATTCCATTCGATTCCATTCGATTCCATTCCATTCCATTCCATTCAATTGAATTCCATTCCATTCCATTCCATTCCATTCCATTCCATTGAATTCCATTCCATTCCATTCCATTCCATTCCATTCCATTCCATTCCATTGAATTCCGTTCCATTCCATTCCATTCCATTCCATTCCATTCCATTGAATTCCATTACATTGAATTCCATTCCATTCCATTCCATTCCATGGAATTCCATTCCATTCCGTTCCGTTCCATTCCGTTCCGTTCCGTACCGTTCCATTCCATTCCATTCCATTCCATTGAATTCCGTTCCATTCCATTGAATTCCATTCCATTCCGTTCCATTCCATTGAATTCCGTTCCGTTCCGTTCCGTTCCGTTCCGTTCCATTCCGTTCCATTCCGTTCCATTCCGTTCTACTCGGGTTGATTCCATTCTATTCCATTCCATTCCACTCGATTCCATTCCATTCGATTCCATTCCATTCCATTGAATTCCGTTCCATTCCATTCCATTCCATTGAATTCCGTTCCATTCCATTCAATTCCATTCCATTCCATTCCATTCCATTTGAATTCCATTCCATTCCATTCCATTCCATTCCATTCCATTGAATTCCATTCCATTCCATTCCATTCCATTGAATTCTGTTCCATTCAATTCCATTCCATTCCATTCCGTTCTACTCGGGTTGATTCCATTCTATTCCATTCCGTTCCGTTCCGTTCCGTTCCGTTCCTTTCCGTTCCATTCCATTCCACTCGGGTTGGTTCCATTCTATTCCTTTCCATTGCATTCGATTCCATTCGATTCCATTCGATTCCATTCGATTCCATTCGATTCCATGCCATTCCATTCCATTCCATTGAATTCCGTTCCATCCCATTCCATTCCATTGAATTCCGTTCCATTCCATTCAATTCCATTCCATTCCATTCCATTCCATTTGAATTCCATTCCATTCCATTCCGTTCCATTCCATTCCATTCCATTCCATTCCATTCCATTCCATTCTACTCGGGTTGATTCCATTCTATTCCATTCCATTCCATTCGATTCCATTCGATTCCATTCGATTCCATTCGATTCCATTCCATTCCATTCCATTCCATTCCATTCCATTCCATTCCATTGAATTCCATTCCATTGAATTCCATTCCATTCCATTGAATTCCATTCCATTCCATTCCATTCCTTTGAAGTCCGTTCCATTCCATTCCATTCCATTCCATTCCATTCCATTTAATTCCATACCATTGAATTCCATTCCATTCCATTCCATTGAATTCCATTCCATTCCATTGAATTCCATTCCATTCCATTCCATTCCATTCCATTGAATTCCATTCCATTGAATTCCATTCCATTCCATTGAATTCCATTCCAATCCATTCCATTCCATTGAATTCCGTTCCATTCCATTCCATTCCGTTCCATTCCATTTGAATTCCATTCCATTCCATTCCATTCCATTCCATTCTACTCGGGTTGATTCCATTCTATTCCATTCCATTCCATTCCATTCCATTCGATTCCATTCTATTCCATTCCATTCCATTCGATTCCATTCTATTCCATTCGATTCCATTCTATTCAATTCGATTCCATTCCATTCCATTCCATTCCATTCCATTCCATTCCATTCCATTGAATTCCATTCCATTCCATTCCGTTCCATTCCATTCCGTTCCATTCCATTCCATTCCATTCCATTCCATTCCATTCCATTCCATTCCGTTCTACTCGGGTTGATTCCATTCTATTCCATTCCGTTCTGTTCCGTTCCGTTCCGTTCCGTTCCATTCCACTCGGGTTGATTCCATTCTATTCCATTCCATTCCATTCCATTCCATTCCATTCCATTCCATTCGATTCCATTCGATTCCATTCGATTCCATTCGATTCCATTCCATTCCATTGAATTCCATTCCATTCCATTCCATTCCATTGAATTCCGTTCCATTCCATTCAATTCCATTCCATTCCATTCCATTCCATTCCATTTGAATTCCATTCCATTCCATTCCATTCCATTCCATTCCATTCCATTCCATTCCATTCCATTCCATTCTACTCGGGTTGATTCCATTCTATTACATTCCATTCCATTCGATTCCATTCGATTCCATTCGATTCCATTCCATTCCATTCCATTCAATTGAATTCCATTCCATTCCATTCCATTCCATTCCATTCCATTGAATTCCATTCCATTCCATTCCATTCCATTCCATTCCAATCCATTGAATTCCGTTCCATTCCATTCCATTCCATTCCGTTCCATTCCATTGAATTCCATTACATTGAATTCCATTCCATTCCATTCCATTCCATGGAATTCCATTCCATTCCGTTCCGTTCCATTCCGTTCCGTTCCGTACCGTTCCATTCCATTCCATTCCATTCCATTGAATTCCGTTCCATTCCATTGAATTCCATTCCATTCCGTTCCGTTCCATTGAATTCCGTTCCGTTCCGTTCCGTTCCGTTCCGTTCCATTCCGTTCCATTCCGTTCCATTCCGTTCTACTCGGGTTGATTCCATTCTATTCCATTCCATTCCACTCGATTCCATTCCATTCGATTCCATTCCATTCCATTCCATTCCGTTCTACTCGGGTTCATTCCATTCCATTCCTTTCCGTTCCATTCGATTCCATTCTATTCCATTCGATTCCATTCTATTCAATTCGATTCCATTCCATTCCATTCCATTCCTTTCCATTCCATTCCATTCCATTGAATTCCATTCCATTCCATTCCGTTCCATTCCATTCCGTTCCATTCCATTCCATTCCATTCCATTCCATTCCATTACGTTCCGTTCCATTCCGTTCCATTCCATTGAATTCCGATCCATTGCATTGAATTCCGTTCCATTCCATTCCATTCCTTTCCGTTCCGTTCCGTTCCGTTCCGTTCCGTTCTACTCGGGTTGATTCCATTCTATTCCATTCCATTCCATTCGATTCCAATCTATTCCATTCGATTCCATTCGATTCAATTCGATTCCATTCCATTCCATTCCATTCCATTCCATTGAATTCCATTCCATTCCATTCCGTTCCATTCCATTCCGTTCCATTCCATTCCATTCCATTCCATTGAATTCCATTCCATTCCATTCCATTCCATTGAATTCTTTTCCATTCAATTCCATTCCATTCCATTCCGTTCTACTCGGGTTGATTCCATTCTATTCCATTCCGTTCCGTTCCGTTCCGTTCCGTTCCTTTC
>NC_073242.2:57592500-57660000 GCF_029281585.2 Gorilla gorilla gorilla
ATTCCATTCCATTCCATTCCATTCCATTCCATGGAATTCCATTCCATTCCATTCCATTCCATTGAATTCTGTTCCATTCCATTCCATTCCATTCCATTCCGTTCTACTCGGGTTGATTCCATTCTATTCCATTCCGTTCCGTTCCGTTGCGTTCCGTTCCGTTCCATTCCACTCGGGTTGATTCCATTCTATTCCATTCCATTCCATTCGATTCCATTCGATTCCATTCGATTCCATTCGATTCCATTCGATTCCATTCCATTCCATTCCATTCCATTGAATTCCATTCCATTCCATTCCATTCCAATGAATTCCGTTCCATTCCATTCAATTCCATTCCATTCCATTCCATTCCATTCCATTTGAATTCCATTCCATTCCATTCCATTCCATTCCATTCCATTCCATTCCATTCTACTCGGGTTGATTCCATTCTATTCCATTCCATTCCATTCGATTCCATTCGATTCCATTCGATTCCATTCCATTCCATTCCATTCCATTCCATTCCATTGAATTCCATTCCATTCCATTGAATTCCATTCCATTCCATTCCATTCCATTGAATTCCGTTCCATTCCATTCCATTCCATTCCATTCCATTCCATTCCATTCCATTGAATTCCATTAGATTGAATTCCATTCCATTCCAATCCATTCCATTGAATTCCATTCCATTCCGTTCCGTTCCGTTCCGTTCCGTTCCGTTCCATTCCATTCCTTTCCATTCCATTGAATTCCGTTCCATTCCATTGAATTCCATTCCATTCCGTTCCATTCCATTGAATTCCGTTCCGTTCCGTTCCGTTCCGTTCCGTTCCGTTCCATTCCGTTCCATTCCGTTCCATTCCGTTCTACTCGGGTTGATTCCATTCTATTCCATTCCATTCCACTCGATTCCATTCCTTTCCATTCCATTCCATTCCATTCCATTCCGTTCTACTCGGGTTCATTCCATTCCATTCCGTTCCGTTCCATTCCTTTCTACTTGTGTTGATTTCATTCCATTCCATTCTATTCCATTGAATTCCATTCCATTCCATTCCATTCCATTCCATTCCATTCCATGGAATTCCATGGAATTCCATTCCATTCCATTCCATTCGATTCCATTCCATTCCATTGAATTCCATTCCATTCCATTCCATTCCATTCCATTCCATTGAATTCCATAGAATTCCATTCCATTGAATTCCATTCCATTCCATTGAATTCCACTCCATTCCATTCCATTCCATTCCGTTCCATTCCATTCCGTTCCATTCCATTCCATTCCATTCCATTCCTTTCCATTCCGTTCCGTTCCATTCCGTTCCATTCCGTTCCATTCCATTGAATTCCGTTCCATTGCATTGAATTCCGTTCCATTCCATTCCATTCCTTTCCGTTCCGTTCCGTTCCGATCCGTTCCGTTCCGTTCTACTCGGGTTGATTCCATTCTATTCCATTCCATTCCATTCTATTCCATTCTATTCCATTCGATTCCATTCGATTCAATTCGATTCCATTCCATTCCATTCCATTCCATTCCATTCCATTCCATTCCATTCCATTGAATTCCATTCCATTCCATTCCGTTCCATTCCATTCCGTTCCATTCCATTCGATTCCATTCCATTCCATTCCATTCCGTTCCATTACGTTCCGTTCCATTCCGTTCCATTCCATTGAATTCCGATCCATTGCATTGAATTCCGTTCCATTCCATTCCATTCCTTTCCGTTCCGTTCCGTTCCATTCCGTTCCACTCGGATTGATTCCATTCTATTCCATTCCATTCCATTCGATTCCATTCGATTCCATTCGATTCCATTCCATTCCATTCCATTCCATTCCATTCCATTCCATTGAATTCCATTCCATTCCATTCCATTCCATTCCATTGAATTCCATTCCATTCCATTCCATTCCATTGAATTCTGTTCCATTCAATTCCATTCCATTCCATTCCGTTCTACTCGGGTTGATTCCATTCTATTCCATTCCGTTCCGTTCCGTTCCGTTCCATTCCGTTCCATTCCACTCGTGTTGATTCCATTCTATTCCATTCCATTCCATTCGATTCCATTCGATTCCAATCGATTCCATTCGATTCCATTCGATTCCATTCGATTGCATTCCATTCCATTGAATTCCATTCCATTCCATTCCATTCCATTGAATTCCGTTCCATTCCATTCCATTCCATTCCATTCCATTCCATTCCATTCCATTGAATTCCATTCCATTCCGTTCCGTTCCGTTCCGTTCCGTTCCGTTCCGTTCCATTCCATTCCATTCCATTGAATTCCGTTCCATTCCATTGAATTCCATTCCATTCCGTTCCATTCCATTGAATTCCGTTCCGTTCCGTTCCGTTCCATTCCATTCCATTCCGTTCCATTCCGTTCTACTCGGGTTGATTCCATTCTATTCCATTCCATTCCATTCGATTCCATTCCATTCCGTTCTACTCGGGTTCATTCCATTCCATTCCGTTCCGTTCCGTTCCGTTCCGTTCCGTTCCGTTCCATTCCATTCCATTCCATTCCATTGAATTCCGTTCCATTCCATTGAATTCCATTCCATTCCATTCCATTCCATTCCATTCCATTAAATTCGATTCCATTCGATTCGATTCGATTCTATTCCATTCCATTCCATTCCATTCCATTCCATTCCATTTGATTCCATTCCATTCCATTCCATTCCATTTCACTCCATTCCGTTCCGTTCCGTTCCGTTCCGTTCCGTTCTGTTCCGTTCTACTCGGGTCCGTTCCGTTCCATTCCATTCCATTCCATTCCATTCCATTGCATTCCGTTCTACTCGGGTTGATTCCATTCCATTCCATTCCATTCCATTCCATTCCGTTCTACTCGGGTTGATTCCATTCCATTCAATTCCATTCCATTCCTTTCCATTCCATTCCATTCCATTCCATTCCATTCCATTCCATTCCATTCCATTCCATTCCATTCCATTCCATTCCATTCCATTCCATTCCATTCCATTCCATTCCATTCCACTCTATTCCACTGAATTCCATTCCATTCCATTCCATTCCATTCCATTCCATTCCATTCCATTCCATTCCATTCCATTCCATTACGTTCTACTCGGGTTGATTCCATTCCATTCCATTCCATTCCATTCCATTCCATTCCATTCCATTCCATTCCATTCCATTCCATTCGATTCCATTCGATTCGATTCGATTCGATTCCATTCCATTCCATTCCATTCCATTCCATTCCATTCGATTCCATTCCATTCCATTTCACTCCATTCCGTTCCGTTCCGTTCCGTTCCGTTCCGTTCCGTTCTGTTCCGTTCTACTCGGGTTCGTTCCATTCCATTCCATTCCATTCCATTCCATTCCGTTCTACTCGGGTTTATCATTCCATTCCATTCCGTTGCGTTCCGTTCCTTTCCGTTCCATTCCATTCCATTCCATTCCATTCCATTCCATTCGGTTCCATTCGATTCCATTCCATTCCATTTCACTCCGTTCCGTTCCGTTCCGTTCCATTCCGTTCAGTTCCGTTCTATTCGGGTTCGTTCCATTCCGTTCCATTCCATTCCATTCCGTTCTACTCGGGTTGATTCCATTCTATTCCAATCCATTCCATTCTACTCCATTCGATTCCATTCGATTCCATTCGATTCCATTCCATTCCATTGAATTCCATTCCATTCCATTCCATTCCATTGAATTCCGTTCCATTCCATTCAATTCCATTCCATTCCATTCCATTCCATTCCATTTGAATTCCATTCCATTCCATTCCATTCCATTCCATTCCATTCCATTCCATTCCATTCTACTCGGGTTGATTCCATTCTATTACATTCCATTCCATTCGATTCCATTCGATTCCATTCGATTCCATTCGATTCCATTCCATTCCATTCCATTCAATTGAATTCCATTCCATTCCATTCCATTCCATTCCATTCCATTCCATTCCATTGCATTCCATTGAATTCCATTCCATTCCATTCCATTCCATTCCATTCCATTCCATTGAATTCCGTTCCATTCCATTCCATTCCATTCCATTCCATTGAATTCCATTACATTGAATTCCATTCCATTCCATTCCATTCCATGGAATTCCATTCCATTCAGTTCCGTTCCATTCCGTTCCGTTCCGTACCGTTCCATTCCATTCCATTCCATTCCATTGAATTCCGTTCCATTCCATTGAATTCCATTCCATTCCGTTCCATTCCATTGAATTCCGTTCCGTTCCGTTCCGTTCCGTTCCATTCCGTTCCATTCCGTTCCATTCCGTTCTACTCGGGTTGATTCCATTCTATTCCATTCCATTCCACTCGATTCCATTCCATTCGATTCCATTCCATTCCATTCCATTCCGTTCTACTCAGGTTCATTCCATTCCATTCCTTTCCGTTCCGTTCCGTTCCATTCCACTCGGGTTGATTCCATTCTATTCCATTCCATTCCATTCCATTCCATTCCATTCCATTCCATTCCATTCGATTCCATTTGATTCCATTCGATTCCATTCCATTCCATTCGATTCCATTCCATTCCATTCCATTCCATTGAATTCCGTTCCATTCCATTCCATTTGAATTCCATTCCGTTCCATTCCATTCCATTCCATTCCATTCCATACCATTCCATTCCATTCCATTCCATTGAATTCCATTCCATTCCATTCCATTCCATTGAATTCCATTCCATTCCATTCCATTCGATTCCATTCCATTCCATGGAATCCCATTCCATTCCATTCCATTCCATTCCATTCCATTCCATTCCATTCCATTGAATTCCATTCCATTCCATTGAATTCCATTCCTTTCCATTCCATTCCATTGAATTCCGTTCAATTCCATTCCATTCCATTCCATTCCATTCCATTCCATTCGAATTCCATTCCATTCCATTCCATTCCATTGATTCCATTCCATTCCATTCCATTCCATTCCATTCTACTCGGGTTGATTCCTTTCTATTCCATTCCATTCCATTCGATTCCATTCGATTCCTTTCGATTCCATTCCATTCCATTCCATTCCATTGAATTCCGTTCCATTGAATTCCATTCCTTTCCGTTCCGTTCCGTTCCGTTCTGTTCCATTCTACTCGGGTTGATTCCATTCTATTCCTTTACATTCCATTCGATTCCATTCGATTCCATTCCATTCCATTCCATTTGAATTCCATTGCATTCCATTCCATTCCATTCCATTCCATTCCATCGAATTCCATTCCATTCGATTCCATTCCATTCCATTCCATTCCATTCCATTCCATTCTACTCGGGTTGATTCCATTCTATTCCATTCCATTCCATTCGATTCCATTCGATTCCATTCGATTCCATTCGATTCCATTCCATTCCATTCCATTCAATTGAATTCCATTCCATTCCATTCCATTCCATTCCATTCCATTGAATTCCATTGAATTCCATTCCATTGAATTCCATTCCATTCCATTGAATTCCATTCCATTCCATTCCATTCCATTCCGTTCCATTCCATTCCGTTCCATTCCATTCCATTCCTTTCCATTCCATTCCGTTCCGTTCCATTCCTTTCCATTCCGTTCCATTCCATTGAATTCCGTTCCATTGCATTGAATTCCGTTCCATTCCATCCCATTCCTTTCCGTTCCGTTCCATTCCGTTCCGTTCCGTTCCGTTCCGTTCTACTCGGGTTGATTCCATTCTATTCCATTCCATTCCATTCGATTCCATTCTATTCCATTCGATTCCATTCGATTCAATTCGATTCCACTCCATTCCATTCCATTCCATTCCATTCCATTCCATTCCATTCCATTCCATTCCATTGAATTCCATTCCATTCCATTCCATTCCATTCCATTCCGTTCTACTCGGGTTGATTCCATTCTATTCCATTCCGTTCCGTTCCGTTCCGTTCCGTTCCTTTCCGTTCCATTCCATTCCACTCGGGTTGGTTCCATTCTATTCCATTCCATTGCATTCGATTCCATTCGATTCCATTCGATTCCATTCGATTCCATTCGATTCCATTCGATTCCATTCCATTCCATTGAATTCCGTTCCATTCCATTCCATTCCATTGAATTCCGTTCCATTCCATTCAATTCCATTCCATTCCATTCCATTCCATTCCATTCGGTTCCATTCGATTCCATTCCATTCCATTTCACTCCGTTCCGTTCCGTTCCGTTCCATTCCGTTCAGTTCCGTTCTATTCGGGTTCGTTCCATTCCGTTCCATTCCATTCCATTCCGTTCTACTCGGGTTGATTCCATTCTATTCCAATCCATTCCATTCTACTCCATTCGATTCCATTCGATTCCATTCGATTCCATTCCATTCCATTGAATTCCATTCCATTCCATTCCATTCCATTGAATTCCGTTCCATTCCATTCAATTCCATTCCATTCCATTCCATTCCATTCCATTTGAATTCCATTCCATTCCATTCCATTCCATTCCATTCCATTCCATTCCATTCCATTCTACTCGGGTTGATTCCATTCTATTACATTCCATTCCATTCGATTCCATTCGATTCCATTCGATTCCATTCGATTCCATTCCATTCCATTCCATTCAATTGAATTCCATTCCATTCCATTCCATTCCATTCCATTCCATTCCATTCCATTGCATTCCATTGAATTCCATTCCATTCCATTCCATTCCATTCCATTCCATTCCATTGAATTCCGTTCCATTCCATTCCATTCCATTCCATTCCATTGAATTCCATTACATTGAATTCCATTCCATTCCATTCCATTCCATGGAATTCCATTCCATTCAGTTCCGTTCCATTCCGTTCCGTTCCGTACCGTTCCATTCCATTCCATTCCATTCCATTGAATTCCGTTCCATTCCATTGAATTCCATTCCATTCCGTTCCATTCCATTGAATTCCGTTCCGTTCCGTTCCGTTCCGTTCCATTCCGTTCCATTCCGTTCCATTCCGTTCTACTCGGGTTGATTCCATTCTATTCCATTCCATTCCACTCGATTCCATTCCATTCGATTCCATTCCATTCCATTCCATTCCGTTCTACTCAGGTTCATTCCATTCCATTCCTTTCCGTTCCGTTCCGTTCCATTCCACTCGGGTTGATTCCATTCTATTCCATTCCATTCCATTCCATTCCATTCCATTCCATTCCATTCCATTCGATTCCATTTGATTCCATTCGATTCCATTCCATTCCATAGAATTCCATTCCATTCCATTCCATTCCATTGAATTCCGTTCCATTCCATTCCATTTGAATTCCATTCCGTTCCATTCCATTCCATTCCATTCCATTCCATACCATTCCATTCCATTCCATTCCATTGAATTCCATTCCATTCCATTCCATTCCATTGAATTCCATTCCATTCCATTCCATTCGATTCCATTCCATTCCATGGAATCCCATTCCATTCCATTCCATTCCATTCCATTCCATTCCATTCCATTCCATTGAATTCCATTCCATTCCATTGAATTCCATTCCTTTCCATTCCATTCCATTGAATTCCGTTCAATTCCATTCCATTCCATTCCATTCCATTCCATTCCATTCGAATTCCATTCCATTCCATTCCATTCCATTCCATTCCATTCCATTCCATTCCATTCCATTCCATTCTACTCGGGTTGATTCCTTTCTATTCCATTCCATTCCATTCGATTCCATTCGATTCCTTTCGATTCCATTCCATTCCATTCCATTCCATTGAATTCCGTTCCATTGAATTCCATTCCTTTCCGTTCCGTTCCGTTCCGTTCTGTTCCATTCTACTCGGGTTGATTCCATTCTATTCCTTTACATTCCATTCGATTCCATTCGATTCCATTCCATTCCATTCCATTTGAATTCCATTGCATTCCATTCCATTCCATTCCATTCCATTCCATCGAATTCCATTCCATTCGATTCCATTCCATTCCATTCCATTCCATTCCATTCCATTCTACTCGGGTTGATTCCATTCTATTCCATTCCATTCCATTCGATTCCATTCGATTCCATTCGATTCCATTCGATTCCATTCCATTCCATTCCATTCAATTGAATTCCATTCCATTCCATTCCATTCCATTCCATTCCATTGAATTCCATTGAATTCCATTCCATTGAATTCCATTCCATTCCATTGAATTCCATTCCATTCCATTCCATTCCATTCCGTTCCATTCCATTCCGTTCCATTCCATTCCATTCCTTTCCATTCCATTCCGTTCCGTTCCATTCCTTTCCATTCCGTTCCATTCCATTGAATTCCGTTCCATTGCATTGAATTCCGTTCCATTCCATCCCATTCCTTTCCGTTCCGTTCCATTCCGTTCCGTTCCGTTCCGTTCCGTTCTACTCGGGTTGATTCCATTCTATTCCATTCCATTCCATTCGATTCCATTCTATTCCATTCGATTCCATTCGATTCAATTCGATTCCACTCCATTCCATTCCATTCCATTCCATTCCATTCCATTCCATTCCATTCCATTCCATTGAATTCCATTCCATTCCATTCCATTCCATTCCATTCCGTTCTACTCGGGTTGATTCCATTCTATTCCATTCCGTTCCGTTCCGTTCCGTTCCGTTCCTTTCCGTTCCATTCCATTCCACTCGGGTTGGTTCCATTCTATTCCATTCCATTGCATTCGATTCCATTCGATTCCATTCGATTCCATTCGATTCCATTCGATTCCATTCGATTCCATTCCATTCCATTGAATTCCGTTCCATTCCATTCCATTCCATTGAATTCCGTTCCATTCCATTCAATTCCATTCCATTCCATTTGAATTCCATTCCATTCCATTCCATTCCATTCCATTCCGTTCCATTCCATTCCATTCCTTTCCATTCCATTCCGTTCCGTTCCATTCCTTTCCATTCCGTTCCATTCCATTGAATTCCGTTCCATTGCATTGAATTCCGTCCCATTCCATTCCATTCCTTTCCGTTCCGTTCCATTCCGTTCCGTTCCGTCCCGTTCTACTCGGGTTGATTCCATTCTATTCCATTCCATTCCATTCGATTCCATTCTATTCCATTCGATTCCATTCGATTCCATTCGATTCCATTCCATTCCATTCCATTCCATTGAAGTCCGTTCCATTCCATTCCATTCCACTCCATTCCATTCCATTGAATTCCATACCATTGAATTCCATTCCATTCCATTCCATTCCATTTAATTCCATTCCAGTCCGTTCCGTTCCAATCCATTCCATTCCGTTCCGTTCCATTCCATTCCATTCCATTCCATGGAATTCCATTCCATTCCATTCCATTCCATGGAATTCCATTCCATTCCATTCCATTCCATTCCATTCCGTTCCATTCCATTCCGTTCCATTCCATTCCATTCCATTCCATTCCGTTCCGTTCCATTCCGTTCCATTCCGTTCCATTCCATTGAATTCCGTTCCATTGCATTGAATTCCGTTCCATTCCATTCCATTCCTTTCAGTTCCGTTCCGTTCCGTTCCGTTCCGTTCCGTTCTACTCGGGTTGATTCCATTCTATTCCATTCCATTCCATTCGATTCCATTCTATTCCATTCGATTCCATTCGATTCAATTCGATTCCATTCCATTCCATTCCATTCCATTCCATTCCATTGAATTCCATTCCATTCCATTCCATTCCATTGAATTCCATTCCATTCCATTGAATTCCATTCCATTCCATTCCATTCGATTCCATTCCATTCCATTCCATTCCATTCCATTCCATTCCATTGAATTCCATTCCATTGAATTCCATTCCATTCCATTGAATTCCATTCCAATCCATTCCATTCCATTGAATTCCGTTCCATTCCATTCCATTTGAATTCCATTCCATTCCATTCTATTCCATTCCATTCCATACCATTCCATTCCATTCCATTCCATTGAATTCCATTCCATTCCGTTGAATTCCATTCCATTCCATTCCATTCCATTGAATTCCATTCCATTCCATTCCATTCGATTCCATTCCATTCCATGGAATTCCATTCCATTCCATTCCATTCCATTCCATTCCATTCCATTCCATTCCATTCCATTGAATTCCATTGAATTCCATTCCATTCCATTGAATTCCATTCCTTTCCATTCCATTCCATTGAATTCCGTTCAATTCCATTCCATTCCATTCCATTCCATTCCATTCCATTCGAATTCCATTCCATTCCATTCCATTCCATTCCATTCCATTCCATTCCATTCCATTCCATTCCATTCTACTCGGGTTGATTCCTTTCTATTCCATTCCATTCCATTCGATTCCATTCGATTCCTTTCGATTCCATTCCATTCCATTCCATTCCATTGAATTCCGTTCCATTGAATTCCATTCCTTTCCGTTCCGTTCCGTTCCGTTCTGTTCCATTCTACTCGGGTTGATTCCATTCTATTCCTTTACATTCCATTCGATTCCATTCGATTCCATTCCATTCCATTCCATTTGAATTCCATTGCATTCCATTCCATTCCATTCCATTCCATTCCATCGAATTCCATTCCATTCGATTCCATTCCATTCCATTCCATTCCATTCCATTCCATTCTACTCGGGTTGATTCCATTCTATTCCATTCCATTCCATTCGATTCCATTCGATTCCATTCGATTCCATTCGATTCCATTCCATTCCATTCCATTCAATTGAATTCCATTCCATTCCATTCCATTCCATTCCATTGAATTCCATTGAATTCCATTCCATTGAATTCCATTCCATTCCATTGAATTCCATTCCATTCCATTCCATTCCATTCCGTTCCATTCCATTCCGTTCCATTCCATTCCATTCCTTTCCATTCCATTCCGTTCCGTTCCATTCCTTTCCATTCCGTTCCATTCCATTGAATTCCGTTCCATTGCATTGAATTCCGTTCCATTCCATTCCATTCCTTTCCGTTCCGTTCCATTCCGTTCCGTTCCGTTCCGTTCCGTTCTACTCGGGTTGATTCCATTCTATTCCATTCCATTCCATTCGATTCCATTCTATTCCATTCGATTCCATTCGATTCAATTCGATTCCATTCCATTCCATTCCATTCCATTCCATTCCATTCCATTCCATTCCATTCCATTGAATTCCATTCCATTCCATTCCATTCCATTCCATTCCGTTCTACTCGGGTTGATTCCATTCTATTCCATTCCGTTCCGTTCCGTTCCGTTCCGTTCCTTTCCGTTCCATTCCATTCCACTCGGGTTGGTTCCATTCTATTCCATTCCATTGCATTCGATTCCATTCGATTCCATTCGATTCCATTCGATTCCATTCGATTCCATTCGATTCCATTCGATTCCATTCCATTCCATTGAATTCCGTTCCATTCCATTCCATTCCATTGAATTCCGTTCCATTCCATTCAATTCCATTCCATTCCATTCCATTCCATTCTACTCGGGTTGATTCCATTCTATTACATTCCATTCCATTCGATTCCATTCGATTCCATTCGATTCCATTCGATTCCATTCCATTCCATTCCATTCAATTGAATTCCATTCCATTCCATTCCATTCCATGGAATTCCATTCCATTCAGTTCCGTTCCATTCCGTTCCATTCCGTACCGTTCCATTCCATTCCATTCCATTCCATTGAATTCCGTTCCATTCCATTGAATTCCATTCCATTCCGTTCCATTCCATTGAATTCCGTTCCGTTCCGTTCCGTTCCGTTCCATTCCGTTCCATTCCGTTCCATTCCGTTCTACTCGGGTTGATTCCATTCTATTCCATTCCATTCCACTCGATTCCATTCCATTCGATTCCATTCCATTCCATTCCATTCCGTTCTACTCGGGTTCATTCCATTCCATTCCTTTCCGTTCCGTTCCGTTCCGTTCTACTCGGGTTGATTCCGTTCTATTCCATTCCATTCCATTCGATTCCATTCTATTCCATTCGATTCCATTCTATTCAATTCGATTCCATTCCATTCCATTCCATTCCATTCCATTCCATTGAATTCCATTCCATTCCATTCCGTTCCATTCCATTCCGTTCCATTCCATTCCATTCCATTCCATTCCATTCCATTACGTTCCGTTCCATTCCGTTCCATTCCATTGAATTCCGATCCATTGCATTGAATTCCGTTCCATTCCATTCCATTCCTTTCCGTTCCGTTCCGTTCCGTTCCGTTCCGTTCTACCCGGGTTGATTCCATTCTATTCCATTCCATTCCATTCGATTCCAATCTATTCCATTCGATTCCATTCGATTCAATTCGATTCCATTCCATTCCATTCCATTCCATTCCATTGAATTCCATTCCATTCCATTCCGTTCCATTCCATTCCGTTCCATTCCATTCCATTCCATTCCATTCCATTCCATTCCATTACGTTCCGTTCCATTCCGTTCCATTCCGTTCCATTCCATTGAATTCCGATCCATTGCATTGAATTCCGTTCCATTCCATTCCATTCCTTTCCGTTCCGTTCCGTTCCATTCCATTCCGTTCTACTCGGATTGATTCCATTCTATTCCATTCCATTCCATTCGATTCCATTCGATTCCATTCCATTCCATTCCATTCCATTCCATTCCATTCCATTCCATTCCATTGAACTCCATTCCATTCCATTCCATTCCATTCCATTCCATTCCATTGAATTCCATTCCATTCCATTCCATTCCATTGAATTCTGTTCCATTCAATTCCATTCCATTCCATTCCGTTCTACTCGGGTTGATTCCATTCTATTCCATTCCGTTCCGTTCCGTTCCGTTCCGTTCCGTTCCGTTCCGTTCCATTCCACTCGGGTTGATTCCATTCTATTCCATTCCATTCCATTCCATTCCATTCCATTCCATTCCATTCGATTCCATTTGATTCCATTCGATTCCATTCCATTCCATAGAATTCCATTCCATTCCATTCCATTCCATTGAATTCCGTTCCATTCCATTCAATTCCATTCCATTTAATTCCATTCCATTCCATTCCATTCCATTCCATTGAATTAATTTCCATTCCATTCCATTCCATTCGATTCCATTCCATTCCATGGAATTCCATTCCATTCCATTCCATTCCATTCCATTCCATTCCATTGAATTCCATTGAATTCCATTCCATTCCATTGAATTCCATTCCTTTCCATTCCATTCCATTGAATTCCGTTCAATTCCATTCCATTCCATTCCATTCCATTCCATTCCATTGAATTCCATTCCATTCCATTCCATTCCATTCCATTCCATTCCATTCCATTCCATTCTACTCGGGTTGATTCCTTTCTATTCCATTCCATTCCATTCGATTCCATTCGATTCCTTTCGATTCCATTCCATTCCATTCCATTCCATTGAATTCCGTTCCATTGAATTCCATTCCTTTCCGTTCCGTTCCGTTCCGTTCTGTTCCATTCTACTCGGGTTGATTCCATTCTATTCCTTTACATTCCATTCGATTCCATTCGATTCCATTCCATTCCATTCCATTTGAATTCCATTGCATTCCATTCCATTCCATTCCATTCCATTCCATCGAATTCCATTCCATTCGATTCCATTCCATTCCATTCCATTCCATTCCATTCCATTCTACTCGGGTTGATTCCATTCTATTCCATTCCATTCCATTCGATTCCATTCGATTCCATTCGATTCCATTCGATTCCATTCCATTCCATTCCATTCAATTGAATTCCATTCCATTCCATTCCATTCCATTCCATTCCATTCCATTGAATTCCATGGAATTCCATTCCATTGAATTCCATTCCATTCCATTGAATTCCATTCCATTCCATTCCATTCCATTCCGTTCCATTCCATTCCGATTCATTCCATTCCATTCCTTTCCATTCCATTCCGTTCCGTTCCATTCCTTTCCATTCCGTTCCATTCCATTGAATTCCGTTCCATTGCATTGAATTCCGTTCCATTCCATTCCATTCCTTTCCGTTCCGTTCCATTCCGTTCCGTTCCGTTCCGTTCCGTTCTACTCGGGTTGATTCCATTCTATTCCATTCCATTCCATTCGATTCCATTCTATTCCATTCGATTCCATTCGATTCAATTCGATTACATTCCATTCCATTCCATTCCATTCCATTCCATTCCATTCCATTCCATTCCATTCCATTCCATTGAATTCCATTCCATTCCATTCCATTCCATTCCATTCCATTCCGTTCTACTCGGGTTGATTCCATTCTATTCCATTCCGTTCCGTTCCGTTCCGTTCCGTTCCTTTCCGTTCCATTCCATTCCACTCGGGTTGGTTCCATTCTATTCCATTCCATTGCATTCGATTCCATTCGATTCCATTCGATTCCATTCGATTCCATTCGATTCCATTCGATTCCATTCGATTCCATTCCATTCCATTGAATTCCGTTCCATTCCATTCCATTCCATTGAATTCCGTTCCATTCCATTCAATTCCATTCCATTCCATTCCATTCCATTTGAATTCCATTCCATTCCATTCCATTCCATTCCATTCCATTCCATTCCATTCCATTGAATTCCATTCCATTCCATTGAATTCCATTCCTTTCCATTCCATTCCATTGAATTCCGTTCAATTCCATTCCATTCCATTCCATTCCATTCCATTCCATTCGAATTCCATTCCATTCCATTCCATTCCATTCCATTCCATTCCATTCCATTCCATTCTACTCGGGTTGATTCCTTTCTATTCCATTCCATTCCATTCGATTCCATTCGATTCCTTTCGATTCCATTCCATTCCATTCCATTCCATTGAATTCCGTTCCATTGAATTCCATTCCTTTCCGTTCCGTTCCGTTCCGTTCTGTTCCATTCTACTCGGGTTGATTCCATTCTATTCCTTTACATTCCATTCGATTCCATTCGATTCCATTCCATTCCATTCCATTTGAATTCCATTGCATTCCATTCCATTCCATTCCATTCCATTCCATCGAATTCCATTCCATTCGATTCCATTCCATTCCATTCCATTCCATTCCATTCCATTCTACTCGGGTTGATTCCATTCTATTCCATTCCATTCCATTCGATTCCATTCGATTCCATTCGATTCCATTCGATTCCATTCCATTCCATTCCATTCAATTGAATTCCATTCCATTCCATTCCATTCCATTCCATTCCATTGAATTCCATTGAATTCCATTCCATTGAATTCCATTCCATTCCATTGAATTCCATTCCATTCCATTCCATTCCATTCCGTTCCATTCCATTCCGTTCCATTCCATTCCATTCCTTTCCATTCCATTCCGTTCCGTTCCATTCCTTTCCATTCCGTTCCATTCCATTGAATTCCGTTCCATTGCATTGAATTCCGTTCCATTCCATCCCATTCCTTTCCGTTCCGTTCCATTCCGTTCCGTTCCGTTCCGTTCCGTTCTACTCGGGTTGATTCCATTCTATTCCATTCCATTCCATTCGATTCCATTCTATTCCATTCGATTCCATTCGATTCAATTCGATTCCACTCCATTCCATTCCATTCCATTCCATTCCATTCCATTCCATTCCATTCCATTCCATTGAATTCCATTCCATTCCATTCCATTCCATTCCATTCCGTTCTACTCGGGTTGATTCCATTATATTCCATTCCGTTCCGTTCCGTTCCGTTCCGTTCCTTTCCGTTCCATTCCATTCCACTCGGGTTGGTTCCATTCTATTCCATTCCATTGCATTCGATTCCATTCGATTCCATTCGATTCCATTCGATTCCATTCGATTCCATTCGATTCCATTCCATTCCATTGAATTCCGTTCCATTCCATTCCATTCCATTGAATTCCGTTCCATTCCATTCAATTCCATTCCATTCCATTTGAATTCCATTCCATTCCATTCCATTCCATTCCATTCCGTTCCATTCCATTCCATTCCTTTCCATTCCATTCCGTTCCGTTCCATTCCTTTCCATTCCGTTCCATTCCATTGAATTCCGTTCCATTGCATTGAATTCCGTTCCATTCCATTCCATTCCTTTCCGTTCCGTTCCATTCCGTTCCGTTCCGTCCCGTTCTACTCGGGTTGATTCCATTCTATTCCATTCCATTCCATTCGATTCCATTCTATTCCATTCGATTCCATTCGATTCCATTCGATTCCATTCCATTCCATTCCATTCCATTGAAGTCCGTTCCATTCCATTCCATTCCACTCCATTCCATTCCATTGAATTCCATACCATTGAATTCCATTCCATTCCATTCCATTCCATTTAATTCCATTCCAGTCCGTTCCGTTCCGTTCCGTTCCATTCCGTTCCGTTCCATTCCATTCCATTCCATTCCATGGAATTCCATTCCATTCCATTCCATTCCATGGAATTCCATTCCATTCCATTCCATTCCATTCCATTCCGTTCCATTCCATTCCGTTCCATTCCATTCCATTCCATTCCATTCCGTTCCGTTCCATTCCGTTCCATTCCGTTCCATTCCATTGAATTCCGTTCCATTGCATTGAATTCCGTTCCATTCCATTCCATTCCTTTCAGTTCCGTTCCGTTCCGTTCCGTTCCGTACCGTTCTACTCGGGTTGATTCCATTCTATTCCATTCCATTCCATTCGATTCCATTCTATTCCATTCGATTCCATTCGATTCAATTCGATTCCATTCCATTCCATTCCATTCCATTCCATTCCATTGAATTCCATTCCATTCCATTCCATTCCATTGAATTCCATTCCATTCCATTGAATTCCATTCCATTCCATTCCATTCGATTCCATTCCATTCCATTCCATTCCATTCCATTCCATTCCATTCCATTGAATTCCATTCCATTGAATTCCATTCCATTCCATTGAATTCCATTCCAATCCATTCCATTCCATTGAATTCCGTTCCATTCCATTCCATTTGAATTCCATTCCATTCCATTCCATTCCATTCCATTCCATTCCATACCATTCCATTCCATTCCATTCCATTGAATTCCATTCCATTCCGTTGAATTCCATTCCATTCCATTCCATTCCATTGAATTCCATTCCATTCCATTCCATTCGATTCCATTCCATTCCATGGAATTCCATTCCATTCCATTCCATTCCATTCCATTCCATTCCATTCCATTCCATTCCATTCCATTGAATTCCATTGAATTCCATTCCATTCCATTGAATTCCATTCCTTTCCATTCCATTCCATTGAATTCCGTTCAATTCCATTCCATTCCATTCCATTCCATTCCATTCCATTCGAATTCCATTCCATTCCATTCCATTCCATTCCATTCCATTCCATTCCATTCCATTCCATTCCATTCCATTCTACTCGGGTTGATTCCTTTCTATTCCATTCCATTCCATTCGATTCCATTCGATTCCTTTCGATTCCATTCCATTCCATTCCATTCCATTGAATTCCGTTCCATTGAATTCCATTCCTTTCCGTTCCGTTCCGTTCCGTTCTGTTCCATTCTACTCGGGTTGATTCCATTCTATTCCTTTACATTCCATTCGATTCCATTCGATTCCATTCCATTCCATTCCATTTGAATTCCATTGCATTCCATTCCATTCCATTCCATTCCATTCCATCGAATTCCATTCCATTCGATTCCATTCCATTCCATTCCATTCCATTCCATTCCATTCTACTCGGGTTGATTCCATTCTATTCCATTCCATTCCATTCGATTCCATTCGATTCCATTCGATTCCATTCGATTCCATTCCATTCCATTCCATTCAATTGAATTCCATTCCATTCCATTCCATTCCATTCCATTCCATTGAATTCCATTGAATTCCATTCCATTGAATTCCATTCCATTCCATTGAATTCCATTCCATTCCATTCCATTCCATTCCGTTCCATTCCATTCCGTTCCATTCCATTCCATTCCTTTCCATTCCATTCCGTTCCGTTCCATTCCTTTCCATTCCGTTCCATTCCATTGAATTCCGTTCCATTGCATTGAATTCCGTTCCATTCCATTCCATTCCTTTCCGTTCCGTTCCATTCCGTTCCGTTCCGTTCCGTTCCGTTCTACTCGGGTTGATTCCATTCTATTCCATTCCATTCCATTCGATTCCATTCTATTCCATTCGATTCCATTCGATTCAATTCGATTCCATTCCATTCCATTCCATTCCATTCCATTCCATTCCATTCCATTCCATTGAATTCCATTCCATTCCATTCCATTCCATTCCATTCCGTTCTACTCGGGTTGATTCCATTCTATTCCATTCCGTTCCGTTCCGTTCCGTTCCGTTCCTTTCCGTTCCATTCCATTCCACTCGGGTTGGTTCCATTCTATTCCATTCCATTGCATTCGATTCCATTCGATTCCATTCGATTCCATTCGATTCCATTCGATTCCATTCGATTCCATTCGATTCCATTCCATTCCATTGAATTCCGTTCCATTCCATTCCATTCCATTGAATTCCGTTCCATTCCATTCAATTCCATTCCATTCCATTCCATTCCATTCTACTCGGGTTGATTCCATTCTATTACATTCCATTCCATTCGATTCCATTCGATTCCATTCGATTCCATTCGATTCCATTCCATTCCATTCCATTCTATTGAATTCCATTCCATTCCATTCCATTCCATGGAATTCCATTCCATTCAGTTCCGTTCCATTCCGTTCCATTCCGTACCGTTCCATTCCATTCCATTCCATTCCATTGAATTCCTTTCCATTCCATTGAATTCCATTCCATTCCGTTCCATTCCATTGAATTCCGTTCCGTTCCGTTCCGTTCCGTTCCATTCCGTTCCATTCCGTTCCATTCCGTTCTACTCGGGTTGATTCCATTCTATTCCATTCCATTCCACTCGATTCCATTCCATTCGATTCCATTCCATTCCATTCCATTCCGTTCTACTCGGGTTCATTCCATTCCATTCCTTTCCGTTCCGTTCCGTTCCGTTCTACTCGGGTTGATTCCGTTCTATTCCATTCCATTCCATTCGATTCCATTCTATTCCATTCGATTCCATTCTATTCAATTCGATTCCATTCCATTCCATTCCATTCCATTCCATTCCATTGAATTCCATTCCATTCCATTCCGTTCCATTCCATTCCGTTCCGTTCCATTCCATTCCTTTCCATTCCATTCCATTCCATTCCATTCCATTCCATTACGTTCCGTTCCATTCCGTTCCATTCCATTGAATTCCGATCCATTGCATTGAATTCCGTTCCATTCCATTCCATTCCTTTCCGTTCCGTTCCGTTCCGTTCCGTTCCGTTCTACTCGGGTTGATTCCATTCTATTCCATTCCATTCCATTCGATTCCAATCTATTCCATTCGATTCCATTCGATTCAATTCGATTCCATTCCATTCCATTCCATTCCATTCCATTGAATTCCATTCCATTCCATTCCGTTCCATTCCATTCCGTTCCATTCCATTCCATTCCATTCCATTCCATTCCATTCCATTCCATTACGTTCCGTTCCATTCCGTTCCATTCCGTTCCATTCCATTGAATTCCGATCCATTGCATTGAATTCCGTTCCATTCCATTCCATTCCTTTCCGTTCCGTTCCGTTCCATTCCATTCCGTTCTACTCGGATTGATTCCATTCTATTCCATTCCATTCCATTCGATTCCATTCGATTCCATTCCATTCCATTCCATTCCATTCCATTCCATTCCATTCCATTCCATTGAACTCCATTCCATTCCATTCCATTCCATTCCATTCCATTCCATTGAATTCCATTCCATTCCATTCCATTCCATTGAATTCTGTTCCATTCAATTCCATTCCATTCCATTCCGTTCTACTCGGGTTGATTCCATTCTATTCCATTCCGTTCCGTTCCGTTCCGTTCCGTTCCGTTCCGTTCCGTTCCATTCCACTCGGGTTGATTCCATTCTATTCCATTCCATTCCATTCCATTCCATTCCATTCCATTCCATTCGATTCCATTTGATTCCATTCGATTCCATTCCATTCCATAGAATTCCATTCCATTCCATTCCATTCCATTGAATTCCGTTCCATTCCATTCAATTCCATTCCATTTAATTCCATTCCATTCCATTCCATTCCATTCCATTGAATTAATTTCCATTCCATTCCATTCCATTCGATTCCATTCCATTCCATGGAATTCCATTCCATTCCATTCCATTCCATTCCATTCCATTCCATTCCATTCCATTGAATTCCATTGAATTCCATTCCATTCCATTGAATTCCATTCCTTTCCATTCCATTCCATTGAATTCCGTTCAATTCCATTCCATTCCATTCCATTCCATTCCATTCCATTGAATTCCATTCCATTCCATTGCATTCCATTCCATTCCATTCCATTCCATTCCATTCCATTCTACTCGGGTTGATTCCTTTCTATTCCATTCCATTCCATTCGATTCCATTCGATTCCTTTCGATTCCATTCCATTCCATTCCATTCCATTGAATTCCGTTCCATTGAATTCCATTCCTTTCCGTTCCGTTCCGTTCCGTTCTGTTCCATTCTACTCGGGTTGATTCCATTCTATTCCTTTACATTCCATTCGATTCCATTCGATTCCATTCCATTCCATTCCATTTGAATTCCATTGCATTCCATTCCATTCCATTCCATTCCATTCCATCGAATTCCATTCCATTCGATTCCATTCCATTCCATTCCATTCCATTCCATTCTACTCGGGTTGATTCCATTCTATTCCATTCCATTCCATTCGATTCCATTCGATTCCATTCGATTCCATTCGATTCCATTCCATTCCATTCCATTCAATTGAATTCCATTCCATTCCATTCCATTCCATTCCATTCCATTCCATTGAATTCCATGGAATTCCATTCCATTGAATTCCATTCCATTCCATAGAATTCCATTCCATTCCATTCCATTCCATTCCGTTCCATTCCATTCCGATTCATTCCATTCCATTCCTTTCCATTCCATTCCGTTCCGTTCCATTCCTTTCCATTCCGTTCCATTCCATTGAATTCCGTTCCATTGCATTGAATTCCGTTCCATTCCATTCCATTCCTTTCCGTTCCGTTCCATTCCGTTCCGTTCCGTTCCGTTCCGTTCTACTCGGGTTGATTCCATTCTATTCCATTCCATTCCATTCGATTCCATTCTATTCCATTCGATTCCATTCGATTCAATTCGATTACATTCCATTCCATTCCATTCCATTCCATTCCATTCCATTCCATTCCATTCCATTCCATTCCATTGAATTCCATTCCATTCCATTCCATTCCATTCCATTCCATTCCGTTCTACTCGGGTTGATTCCATTCTATTCCATTCCGTTCCGTTCCGTTCCGTTCCGTTCCTTTCCGTTCCATTCCATTCCACTCGGGTTGGTTCCATTCTATTCCATTCCATTGCATTCGATTCCATTCGATTCCATTCGATTCCATTCGATTCCATTCGATTCCATTCGATTCCATTCGATTCCATTCCATTCCATTGAATTCCGTTCCATTCCATTCCATTCCATTGAATTCCGTTCCATTCCATTCAATTCCATTCCATTCCATTCCATTCCATTTGAATTCCATTCCATTCCATTCCATTCCATTCCATTCCGTTCCATTCCATTCCATTCCTTTCCATTCCATTCCGTTCCGTTCCATTCCTTTCCATTCCGTTCCATTCCATTGAATTCCGTTCCATTGCATTGAATTCCGTTCCATTCCATTCCATTCCTTTCCGTTCCGTTCCATTCCGTTCCGTTCCGTCCCGTTCTACTCGGGTTGATTCCATTCTATTCCATTCCATTCCATTCGATTCCATTCTATTCCATTCGATTCCATTCGATTCAATTCGATTCCATTCGATTCCATTCCATTCCATTCCATTCCATTCCATTCCATTCCATTGAATTCCATTCCATTCCATTCCATTCCATTCCATTCCATTCCATTCCATTCCATTCCATTGAATTCCATTCCATTCCATTCCATTCCATTGAATTCTGTTCCATTCAATTCCATTCCATTCCATTCCGTTCTACTCGGGTTGATTCCATTCTATTCCATTCCGTTCCGTTCCGTTCCGTTCCGTTCCTTTCCGTTCCATTCCATTCCACTCGGGTTGGTTCCATTCTATTCCATTCCATTGCATTCGATTCCATTCGATTCCATTCGATTCCATTCGATTCCATTCGATTACATTCGATTCCATTCGATTCCATTCCATTCCATTGAATTCCGTTCCATTCCATTCCATTCCATTGAATACCGTTCCATTCCATTCAATTCCATTCCATTCCATTCCATTCCATTTGAATTCCATTCCATTCCATTCCGTTCCATTCCATTCCATTCCATTCCATTCCATTCCATTCCATTCCATTCTACTCGGGTTGATTCCATTCTATTCCATTCCATTGCATTCGATTCCATTCGATTCCATTCGATTCCATTCGATTCCATTCCATTCCATTCCATTCCATTGAAGTCCGTTCCATTCCATTCCATTCCACTCCATTCCATTCCATTGAATTCCATACCATTGAATTCCATTCCATTCCATTCCATTCCATTGAATTCCATTCCAGTCCGTTCCGTTCCGTTCCGTTCCGTTCCGTTCCGTTCCATTCCATTCCATTCCATTCCATGGAATTCCATTCCATTCCATTCCATTCCATGGAATTCCATTCCATTCCATTCCATTCCATTCCGTTCCATTCCATTCCGTTCCATTCCATTCCATTCCGTTCCGTTCCATTCCGTTCCATTCCGTTCCATTCCATTGAATTCCGTTCCATTGCATTGAATTCCGTTCCATTCCATTCCATTCCTTTCAGTTCCGTTCCGTTCCGTTCCGTTCCGTTCCGTTCTACTCGGGTTGATTCCATTCTATTCCATTCCATTCCATTCGATTCCATTCTATTCCATTCGATTCCATTCGATTCAATTCGATTCCATTCCATTCCATTCCATTCCATTCCATTGAATTCCATTCCATTCCATTCCATTCCATTGAATTCCATTCCATTCCATTGAATTCCATTCCATTCCATTCCATTCGATTCCATTCCATTCCATTCCATTCCTTTCCATTCCATTCCATTCCATTGAATTCCATTCCATTGAATTCCATTCCATTCCATTGAATTCCATTCCAATCCATTCCATTCCATTGAATTCCGTTCCATTCCATTCCATTCCGTTCCATTCCATTTGAATTCCATTCCATTCCATTCCATTCCATTCCATTCTACTCGGGTTGATTCCATTCTATTCCATTCCATTCCATTCGATTCCATTCGATTCCATTCGATTCCATTCCATTCCATTCAATTCCATTGAATTCCATCCCATTCCATTCCATTCCATCCCATTCCATTGAATTCCATTCCATTCCATTCCATTCCATGGAATTCCATTCCATTCCATTGAATTCCATTCCATTCCATTCCGTTCCATTCCATTATGTTCCATTCCATTCCATTCCATTCCATTCAATTCCATTCCGTTCCGTTCCATTCCGTTCTATTCCGTTCCATTCCATTGAATTCCGATCCATTGCATTGAATTCCTTTCCATTCCATTCCATTCCTTTCAGTTCCGCTCCGTTCCGTTCTACTCGGGTTGATTCCATTCTATTCCATTCCATTCCATTCGATTCCATTCGATTCCATTCGATTCCATTCGATTCCATTCGATTCCATTCCATTCCATTCCATTCCATTCCATTCCCTTCCATTCCATTGAATTCCTTTCCATTCCATTGAATTCCATTCCATTCCATTCCATTCGATTCCATTCGATTCCATTGAATTCCATTCCATTCCATTCCTTTCCATTCCATTCCATTCCATTCCATTCCATTCCATTCCATTGAATTCCATTGAATTCCATTCCAATGAATTCCATTCCATTCCATTCCATTCCATTCCATTCCATTCCATTCCATTGAATTAATTTCCATTCCATTCCATTCCATTCCATTCTATTCCATCGAATTCCATTCCATTCCATTCCATTCCATTCCATTCCATTCCATTCCATTGAATTCCGTTCCATTCCATTGAATTCCATTCCATTTCGTTCCATTCCATTGAATTCTGTTCCGTTCCGTTCCATTCCGTTCCGTTCCATTCCGTTCCATTCCGTTCCTTTCCGTTCTACTCGGGTTGAATCCATTCTATTCCATTCCATTCCATTCGATTCCATTCGATTCCATTCGAATCCATTCGATTCCATTCGATTCCATTCGATTCCTTTCCATTCCATTGAATTCCATTCCATTCCATTCCATTCCATTGAATTCCTTTCCATTCGATTCAATTCCATTCCATTCCATTCCTTTCCGTTCCGTTCCGTTCCGTTCCGTTCCGTTCCGTTCTACTCGGGTTGTTTCCATTCTATTCCATTCCATTCCATTCGATTCCATTCTATTCCATTCGATTCCATTCGATTCAATTCGATTCAATTCCATTCCATTCCATTCCATTCCATTCCATTGAATTCCATTTCATTCCATTCCGTTCCATTCCATTCCGTTCCATTCCATTCCATTCCATTCCATTCCATTCCATTACATTCCCTTCCATTCCGTTCCATTCCGTTCCATTCCATTGAATTCCGATCCATTGCATTGAATTCCGTTCCATTCCATTCCATTCCTTTCCGTTCCGTTCCGTTCCGTTCCGTTCCGTTCTACTCGGATTGATTCCATTCTATTCCATTCCATTCCATTCGATTCCATTCGATTCCATTCGATTCCATTCGACTCCATTCCATTCCATTCCATTCCATTCCATTCCATTCCATTCCATTCCATTGAACTCCATTCCATTCCATTCCATTCCGTTCCATTCCATTCCATTCCATTGAATTCCATTCCATTCCATTCCATTCCATTGAATTCTGCTCCATTCCATTCCATTCCATTCCATTCCGTTCTACTCGGGTTGATTCCATTCTATTCCATTCCGTTCCGTTCCGTTCCGTTCCGTTCCGTTCCATTCCACTCGGGTTGATTCCATTCTATTCCATTCCATTCCATTCCATTCCATTCCATTCCATTCCATTCCATTCGATTCCATTCGATTCCATTCCATTCCATTGAATTCCATTCCATTCCATTCCATTCCATTGAATTCCGTTCCATTCCATTCAATTACATTCCTTTCCATTCCATTCCATTCCATTTGAATTCCATTCCATTCCATTCCATTCCATTCCATTCCATTCCATTCCATTCCATTCCATTCTACTCGGGTTGATTCCATTCTATTACATTCCATTCCATTCGATTCCATTCGATTCCATTCGATTCCATTCGATTCCATTCCATTCCATTCCATTCAATTGAATTCCATTCCATTCCATTCCATTCCATTCCATTCCATTGAATTCCATTCCATTCCATTCCATTCCATTCCATTCCATTGAATTCCATTCCATTCCATTCCATTCCATTCCATTCCATTCCATTCCATTGAATTCCGTTCCATTCCATTCCATTCCATTCCATTCCATTCCATTGAATTCCATTACATTGAATTCCATTCCATTCCATTCCATTCCATGGAATTCCATTCCATTCCGTTCCGTTCCATTCCGTTCCGTTCCGTACCGTTCCATTCCATTCCATTCCATTCCATTGAATTCCGTTCCATTCCATTGAATTCCATTCCATTCCGTTCCATTCCATTGAATTCCGTTCCGTTCCGTTCCGTTCCGTTCCGTTCCGTTCCGTTCCATTCCGTTCCATTCCGTTCTACTCGGGTTGATTCCATTCTATTCCATTCTATTCCACTCGATTCCATTCCATTCGATTCCATTCCATTCCATTCCATTCCGTTCTACTCGGGTTCATTCCATTCCATTCCATTCCATTGAATTCCATTCCATTCCATTCCATTCCATTCCATTCCATTCCATTCCATTCCATTCCATTCCATTGAATTCCATTCCATTCCATTCCATTCCATTCCATTCCATTCCATTGAATTCCATTACATTGAATTCCATTCCATTCCATTCCATTCCATGGAATTCCATTCCATTCCGTTCCGTTCCATTCCGTTCCGTTCCGTACCGTTCCATTCCATTCCATTCCATTCCATTGAATTCCGTTCCATTCCATTGAATTCCATTCCATTCCGTGCCATTCCATTGAATTCCGTTCCGTTCCGTTCCGTTCTGTTCCGTTCCATTCCGTTCCATTCCGTTCCATTCCGTTCTACTCGGGTTGATTCCATTCTATTCCATTCCATTCCACTCGATTCCATTCCATTCGATTCCATTCCATTCCATTCCATTCCGTTCTATTCGGGTTCATTCCATTCCATTCCTTTCCGTTCCGTTCCGTTCCGTTCTACTCGGGTTGATTCCATTCTATTCCATTCCATTCCATTCGATTCCATTCTATTCCATTCGATTCCATTCTATTCAATTCGATTCCATTCCATTCCATTCCATTCCATTCCATTCCATTCCATTCCATTGAATTCCATTCCATTCCATTCCGTTCCATTCCATTCCGTTCCATTCCATTCCATTCCATTCCATTCCATTACGTTCCGTTCCATTCCGTTCCATTCCATTGAATTCCGATCCATTGCATTGAATTCCGTTCCATTCCATTCCATTCCTTTCCGTTCCGTTCCATTCCGTTCCGTTCCGTTCTACTCGGGTTGATTCCATTCTATTCCATTCCATTCCATTCGATTCCAATGTATTCCATTCGATTCCATTCGATTCAATTCGATTCCATTCCATTCCATTCCATTCCATTCCATTGAATTCCATTCCATTCCATTCCGTTCCATTCCATTCCGTTCCATTCCATTACGTTCCGTTCCATTCCATTCCATTCCGTTCCATTCCATTGAATTCCGATCCATTGCATTGAATTCCGTTCCATTCCATTCCATTCCTTTCCGTTCCGTTCCGTTCCGTTCCATTCCGTTCTACTCGGATTGATTCCATTCTATTCCATTCCATTCCATTCGATTCCATTCGATTCCATCCGATTCCATTCCATTCCATTCCATTCCATTCCATTCCATTGAACTCCATTCCATTCCATTCCATTCAATTCCATTCCATTCCATTGAATTCCATTCCATTCCATTCCATTCCATTGAAATCTGTTCCATTCAATTCCATTCCATTCCATTCCGTTCTACTCGGGTTGATTCCATTCTATTCCATTCCGTTCCGTTCCGTTCCGTTCCGTTCCTTTCCGTTCCATTCCATTCCACTCGGGTTGGTTCCATTCTATTCCATTCCATTGCATTCGATTCCATTCGATTCCATTCGATTCCATTCGATTCCATTCGATTCCATTCGATTCCATTCCATTCCATTGAATTCCGTTCCATTCCATTCCATTCCATTCCATTCCATTCCATTCCGTTCCATTCCATTCCATCGAATTCCATTCCATTATATTCCATTCCATTCCATTAACTTCCATTCCATTCCGTTCCGTTCCGTTCCATTCCGTTCCGTTTCGTTCTGTTCCGTTCCGTTCCATTCCATTCCATTCCATTCCATTCCATTGAGTTCCGTTCCATTCCATTGAATTCCATTCCATTTCGTTCCATTCCATTGAATTCTGTTCCGTTCCGTTCCATTCCGTTCCGTTCCATTCCGTTCCATTCCGTTCTTTCCGTTCTACTCGGGTTGATTCCATTCTATTCCATTCCATTCCATTCGATTCCATTCGATTCCATTCGAATCCATTCGATTCCATTCGATTCCATTCGATTCCATTCCATTCCATTGAATTCCATTCCATTCCATTCCATTCCATTGAATTCCGTTCCATTCCATTCAATTCCATTCCATTCCATTCCTTTCCGTTCCGTTCCGTTCCATTCCGTTCTACTCGGGTTGATTCCATTCTATTCCATTCCATTCCATTCGATTCCATTCTATTCCATTCGATTCCATTCTATTCAATTCGATTCCATTCCATTCCATTCCATTCCATTCCATTCCATTCCATTCCATTGAATTCCATTCCATTCCATTCCGTTCCATTCCATTCCGTTCCATTCCATTCCATTCCATTCCATTCCATTCCATTCCATTACGTTCCGTTCCATTCCGTTCCATTCCATTGAATTCCGATCCATTGCATTGAATTCCGTTCCATTCCATTCCATTCCTTTCCGTTCCGTTCCGTTCCGTTCCGTTCCGTTCTACTCGGGTTGATTCCATTCTATTCCATTCCATTCCATTCGATTCCAATCTATTCCATTCGATTCCATTCGATTCAATTCGATTCCATTCCATTCCATTCCATTCCATTCCATTGAATTCCATTCCATTCCATTCCGTTCCATTCCATTCCGTTCCATTCCATTACGTTCCGTTCCATTCCGTTCCATTCCGTTCCATTCCATTGAATTCCGATCCATTGCATTGAATTCCGTTCCATTCCTTTCCATTCCTTTCCGTTCCGTTCCGTTCCGTTCCATTCCGTTCTACTCGGATTGATTCCATTCTATTCCATTCCATTCCATTCGATTCCATTCGATTCCATTCGATTCCATTCCATTCCATTCCATTCCATTCCATTCCATTCCATTGAATTCCTTTCCATTCCATTGAATTCCATTCCATTCCATTCCATTCGATTCCATTCGATTCCATTGAATTCCATTCCATTCCATTCCTTTCCATTCCATTCCATTCCATTCCATTCCATTCCATTGAATTCCATTGAATTCCATTCCAATGAATTCCATTCCATTCCATTCCATTCCATTCCATTCCATTCCATTCCATAGAATTAATTTCCATTCCATTCCATTCCATTCCATTCCATTCCATTCCATTCTATTCCATCGAATTCCATTCCATTCCATTCCATTCCATTCCATTCCATTCCATTCCATTCCATTCCATTCCATTCTACTCGGGTTGATTCCATTCTATTCCATTCCATTCCATTCGATTCCATTCGATTCCATTCCATTCCATTCCATTCCATTCCATTCAATTGAATTCCATTCCATTCCATTCCATTCCATTCCATTCCATTCCATTCCATTCCGTTCCATTCCATTCCATCGAATTCCATTCCATTCCATTCCTTTCCATTCCATTGAATTCCATTCCATTCCGTTCCGTTCCGTTCCGTTCCGCTCCGTTTCGTTCCGTTCCGTTCCGTTCCATTCCATTCCATTCCATTCCATTGAATTCCGTTCCATTCCATTGAATTCCATTCCATTTCGTTCCATTCCATTTAATTCTGTTCCGTTCCATTCCGTTCCGTTCCGTTTCGTTCCGTTCCGTTCCGTTCCATTCCATTCCATTCCATTCCATTGAATTCCATTCCATTCCATTCCATTCCATTGAATTCCATTCCATTCCATTCCATTCGATTCCATTCCATTCCATGGAATTCCATTCCATTCCATTCCATTCCATTCCATTCCATTCCATTCCATTCCATTCCATTGAATTCCATTGAATTCCATTCCATTCCATTGAATTCCATTCCTTTCCATTCCATTCCATTGAATTCCGTTCAATTCCATTCCATTCCATTCCATTCCATTCCATTCCATTCGAATTCCATTCCATTCCATTCCATTCCATTCCATTCCATTCCATTCCATTCCATTGCATTCCATTCTACTCGGGTTGATTCCTTTCTATTCCATTCCATTCCATTCGATTCCATTCGATTCCTTTCGATTCCATTCCATTCCATTCCATTCCATTGAATTCCGTTCCATTGAATTCCATTCCTTTCCGTTCCGTTCCGTTCCGTTCTGTTCCATTCTACTCGGGTTGATTCCATTCTATTCCTTTACATTCCATTCGATTCCATTCGATTCCATTCCATTCCATTCCATTTGAATTCCATTGCATTCCATTCCATTCCATTCCATTCCATTCCATCGAATTCCATTCCATTCGATTCCATTCCATTCCATTCCATTCCATTCCATTCCATTCTACTCGGGTTGATTCCATTCTATTCCATTCCATTCCATTCGATTCCATTCGATTCCATTCGATTCCATTCGATTCCATTCCATTCCATTCCATTCAATTGAATTCCATTCCATTCCATTCCATTCCATTCCATTCCATTCCATTGAATTCCATTGAATTCCATTCCATTGAATTCCATTCCATTCCATTGAATTCCATTCCATTCCATTCCATTCCATTCCATTCCGTTCCATTCCATTCCGTTCCATTCCATTCCATTCCTTTCCATTCCATTCCGTTCCGTTCCATTCCTTTCCATTCCGTTCCATTCCATTGAATTCCGTTCCATTGCATTGAATTCCGTTCCATTCCATTCCATTCCTTTCCGTTCCGTTCCATTCCGTTCCGTTCCGTTCCGTTCCGTTCTACTCGGGTTGATTCCATTCTATTCCATTCCATTCCATTCGATTCCATTCTATTCCATTCGATTCCATTCGATTCAATTCGATTCCATTCCATTCCATTCCATTCCATTCCATTCCATTCCATTGAATTCCATTCCATTCCATTCCATTCCATTCCATTCCGTTCTACTCGGGTTGATTCCATTCTATTCCATTCCGTTCCGTTCCGTTCCGTTCCGTTCCTTTCCGTTCCATTCCATTCCACTCGGGTTGGTTCCATTCTATTCCATTCCATTGCATTCGATTCCATTCGATTCCATTCGATTCCATTCGATTCCATTCGATTCCATTCGATTCCATTCGATTCCATTCCATTCCATTGAATTCCGTTCCATTCCATTCCATTCCATTGAATTCCGTTCCATTCCATTCAATTCCATTCCATTCCATTCCATTCCATTTGAATTCCATTCCATTCCATTCCATTCCATTCCATTCCATTCCGTTCCATTCCATTCCTTTCCATTCCATTCCGTTCCGTTCCATTCCTTTCCATTCCGTTCCATTCCATTGAATTCCGTTCCATTGCATTGAATTCCGTTCCATTCCATTCCATTCCTTTCCGTTCCGTTCCATTCCGTTCCGTTCCGTTCCGTTCTACTCGGGTTGATTCCATTCTATTCCATTCCATTCCATTCGATTCCATTCTATTCCATTCGATTCCATTCGATTCAATTCGATTCCATTCCATTCCATTCCATTCCATTCCATTCCATTCCATTCCATTGAATTCCATTCCATTCCATTCCATTCCATTCCATTCCATTCCATTCCATTCCATTGAATTCCATTCCATTCCATTCCATTCCATTGAATTCTGTTCCATTCAATTCCATTCCATTCCATTCCGTTCTACTCGGGTTGATTCCATTCTATTCCATTCCGTTCCGTTCCGTTCCGTTCCGTTCCTTTCCGTTACATTCCATTCCACTCGGGTTGGTTCCATTCTATTCCATTCCATTGCATTCGATTCCATTCGATTCCATTCGATTCCATTCGATTCCATTCGATTCCATTCGATTCCATTCGATTCCATTCCATTCCATTGAATTCCGTTCCATTCCATTCCATTCCATTGAATTCCGTTCCATTCCATTGAATTCCATTCCATTCCATTCCATTCCATTTGAATTCCATTCCATTCCATTCCGTTCCATTCCATTCCATTCCATTCCATTCCATTCCATTCCATTCTACTCGGGTTGATTCCATTCTATTCCATTCCATTCCATTCGATGCCATTCGATTCCATTCGATTCCATTCGATTCCATTCCATTCCATTCCATTCCATTCCATTGAATTCCATTCCATTGAATTCCATTCCATTCCATTGAATTCCATTCCATTCCATTCCATTCCATTGAAGTCCGTTCCATTCCATTCCATTCCACTCCATTCCATTCCATTGAATTCCATACCATTGAATTCCATTCCATTCCATTCCATTCCATTGAATTCCATTCCAGTCCGTTCCGTTCCGTTCCGTTCCGTTCCGTTCCGTTCCATTCCATTCCATTCCATTCCATGGAATTCCATTCCATTCCATTCCATTCCATGGAATTCCATTCCATTCCATTCCATTCCATTCCATTCCATGGAATTCCATTCCATTCCATTCCATTCCATTCCATTCCGTTCCATTCCATTCCGTTCCATTCCATTCCATTCCATTCCATTCCGTTCCGTTCCATTCCATTCCATTCCGTTCCATTCCATTGAATTCCGTTCCATTGCATTGAATTCCGTTCCATTCCATTCCATTCCTTTCAGTTCCGTTCCGTTCCGTTCCGTTCCGTTCCGTTCTACTCGGGTTGATTCCATTCTATTCCATTCCATTCCATTCGATTCCATTCTATTCCATTCGATTCCATTCGATTCAATTCGATTCCATTCCATTCCATTCCATTCCATTCCATTGAATTCCATTCCATTCCATTCCATTCCATTCCATTCCATTCCATTCCATTGAATTCCATTCCATTCCATTGAATTCCATTCCATTCCATTCCATTCGATTCCATTCCATTCCATTCCATTCCATTCCATTCCATTCCATTCCATTGAATTCCATTCCATTGAATTCCATTCCATTCCATTGAATTCCATTCCAATCCATTCCATTCCATTGAATTCCGTTCCATTCCATTCCATTCCGTTCCATTCCATTTGAATTCCATTCCATTCCATTCCATTCCATTCCATTCTACTCGGGTTGATTCCATTCTATTCCATTCCATTCCATTCGATTCCATTCGATGCCATTCGATTCCATTCGATTCCATTCGATTCCATTCCATTCCATTCCATTCCATTCCATTGAATTCCATTCCATTGAATTCAATTCCATTCCATTGAATTCCATTCCATTCCATTCCATTCCACTGAAGTCCGTTCCATTCCATTCCATTCCACTCCATTCCATTCCATTGAATTCCATACCATTGAATTCCATTCCATTCCATTCCATTCCATTTAATTCCATTCCAGTCCGTTCCGTTCCGTTCCGTTCCGTTCCGTTCCGTTCCATTCCATTCCATTCCATTCCATGGAATTCCATTCCATTCCATTCCATTCCATGGAATTCCATTCCATTCCATTCCATTCCATTCCGTTCCATTCCATTCCGTTCCATTCCATTCCATTCCATTCCATTCCGTTCCGTTCCATTCCATTCCATTCCGTTCCATTCCATTGAATTCCGTTCCATTGCATTGAATTCCGTTCCATTCCATTCCATTCCTTTCAGTTCCGTTCCGTTCCGTTCCGTTCCGTTCCGTTCTACTCGGGTTGATTCCATTCTATTCCATTCCATTCCATTCCATTCCATTCTATTCCATTCGATTCCATTCGATTCAATTCGATTCCATTCCATTCCATTCCATTCCATTCCATTCCATTGAATTCCATTCCATTCCATTCCATTCCATTCCATTCCATTCCATTCCATTCCATTGAATTCCATTCCATTCCATTGAATTCCATTCCATTCCATTCCATTCGATTCCATTCCATTCCATTCCATTCCATTCCATTCCATTCCATTCCATTGAATTCCATTCCATTGAATTCCATTCCATTCCATTGAATTCCATTCCAATCCATTCCATTCCATTGAATTCCGTTCCATTCCATTCCATTCCGTTCCATTCCATTTGAATTCCATTCCATTCCATTCCATTCCATTCCATTCTACTCGGGTTGATTCCATTCTATTCCATTCCATTCCATTCGATTCCATTCGATTCCATTCCATTCCATTCCATTCCATTCCATTCCATTCCATTCCATTGAATTCCATTCAATTGAATTCCATTCCATTCCATTGAATTCCATTCCAATCCATTCCATTCCATTGAATTCCGTTCCATTCCATTCCATTCCGTTCCATTCCATTTGAATTCCATTCCATTCCATTCCATTCCATTCCATTCCATTCTACTCGGGTTGATTCCATTCTATTCCATTCCATTCCATTCGATTCCATTCGATTCCATTCGATTCCATTCCATTCCATTCAATTCCATTGAATTCCATTCCATTCCATTCCATTCCATCCCATTCCATTGAATTCCATTCCATTCCATTCCATTCCATGGAATTCAATTCCATTCCATTCCATTCCATGGAATTCCATTCCATTCCATTGAATTCCATTCCATTCCATTCCGTTCCATTCCATTATGTTCCATTCCATTCCATTCCATTCCATTCCATTCCATTCCGTTCCGTTCCATTCCGTTCTATTCCGTTCCATTCCATTGAATTCCGATCCATTGCATTGAATTCCTTTCCATTCCATTCCATTCCTTTCCGTTCCGTTCCGTTCCATTCTACTCGGGTTGATTCCATTCTATTCCATTCCATTCCATTCGATTCCATTCGATTCCATTCGATTCCATTCGATTCCATTCGATTCCATTCCATTCCATTCCATTCCATTCCATTCCATTGAATTCCTTTCCATTCCATTGAATTCCATTCCATTCCATTCCATTCGATTCCATTCGATTCCATTGAATTCCCTTCCATTCCATTCCTTTCCATTCCATTCCATTCCATTCCATTCCATTCCATTGAATTCCATTGAATTCCATTCCAATGAATTCCATTCCATTCCATTCCATTCCATTCCATTCCATTGAATTAATTTCCATTCCATTCCATTCCATTCCATTCCATTCTATTCCATCGAATTCCATTCCATTCCATTCCATTCCATTCCATTGAATTCCGTTCCATTCCATTGAATTCCATTCCATTTCGTTCCATTCCATTGAATTCTGTTCCGTTCCGTTCCATTCCGTTCCGTTCCATTCCGTTCCATTCCGTTCCTTTCCGTTCTACTCGGGTTGAATCCATTCTATTCCATTCCATTCCATTCGATTCCATTCGATTCCATTCGAATCCATTCGATTCCATTCGATTCCATTCGATTCCATTCCATTCCATTGAATTCCATTCCATTCCATTCCATTCCATTGAATTCCGTTCCATTCCATTCAATTCCATTCCATTCCATTCCTTTCCGTTCCATTCCGTTCCGTTCCGTTCCGTTCCGTTCTACTCGGGTTGTTTCCATTCTATTCCATTCCATTCCATTCGATTCCATTCTATTCCATTCGATTCCATTCGATTCAATTCGATTCAATTCCATTCCATTCCATTCCATTCCATTCCATTCCATTGAATTCCATTCCATTCCATTCCGTTCCATTCCATTCCGTTCCATTCCATTCCATTCCATTCCATTCCATTCCATTACATTCCCTTCCATTCCGTTCCATTCCGTTCCATTCCATTGAATTCCGATCCATTGCATTGAATTCCGTTCCATTCCATTCCATTCCTTTCCGTTCCGTTCCGTTCCGTTCCGTTCAGTTCTACTCGGATTGATTCCATTCTATTCCATTCCATTCCATTCCATTCCATTCGATTCCATTCGATTCCATTCGACTCCATTCCATTCCATTCCATTCCATTCCATTCCATTCCATTCCATTCCATTGAACTCCATTCCATTCCATTCCATTCCATTCCATTCCATTCCATTCCATTGAATTCCATTCCATTCCATTCCATTCCATTGAATTCTGTTCCATTCCATTCCATTCCATTCCATTCCGTTCTACTCGGGTTGATTCCATTCTATTCCATTCCGTTCCGTTCCGTTCCGTTCCGTTCCATTCCACTCGGGTTGATTCCATTCTATTCCATTCCATTCCATTCCATTCCATTCCATTCCATTCGATTCCATTCGATTCCATTCGATTCCATTCGATTCCATTCCATTCCATTGAATTCCATTCCATTCCATTCCATTCCATTGAATTCCGTTCCATTCCATTCAATTCCATTCCATTCCATTCCATTCCATTCCATTTGAATTCCATTCCATTCCATTCCATTCCATTCCATTCCATTCCATTCCATTCCATTCCATTCTACTCGGGTTGATTACATTCTATTGCATTCCATTCCATTCGATTCCATTCGATTCCATTCGATTCCATTCGATTCCATTCCATTCCATTCCATTCAATTGAATTCCATTCCATTCCATTCCATTACATTACATTCCATTGAATTCCATTCCATTCCATTCCATTCCATTCCATTCCATTCCATTCCATTGAATTCCGTTCCATTCCATTCCATTCCATTCCATTCCATTCCATTGAATTCCATTACATTGAATTCCATTCCATTCCATTCCATTCCATGGAATTCCATTCCATTCCGTTCCGTTCCATTCCGTTCCGTTCCGTACCGTTCCATTCCATTCCATTCCATTCCATTGAATTCCGTTCCATTCCATTGAATTCCATTCCATTCCGTTCCATTCCATTGAATTCCGTTCCGTTCCGTTCCGTTCCGTTCCGTTCCATTCCGTTCCATTCCGTTCCATTCCGTTCTACTCGGGTTGATTCCATTCTATTCCATTCCATTCCACTCGATTCCATTCCATTCGATTCCATTCCATTCCATTCCATTCCGTTCTACTCGGGTTCATTCCATTCCATTCCTTTCAGTTCGGTTCCGTTCCGTTCTACTCGGGTTGATTCCATTCTATTCCATTCCATTCCATTCGATTCCATTCTATTCCATTCGATTCCATTCTATTCAATTCGATTCCATTCCATTCCATTCCATTCCATTCCATTCCATTCCATTGAATTCCATTCCATTCCATTCCGTTCCATTCCATTCCGTTCCATTCCATTCCATTCCATTCCATTCCATTCCATTCCATTCCGTTCTACTCGGGTTGATTCCATTCTATTCCATTCCGTTCCGTTCCGTTCCGTTCCGTTCCGTTCCATTCCACTCGGGTTGATTCCATTCTATGCCATTCCATTCCATTCCATTCCATTCCATTCCATTCCATTCGATTACATTCGATTCCATTCGATTCCATTCGATTCCATTCCATTCCATTGAATTCCATTCCATTCCATTCCATTCCATTGAATTCAGTTCCATTCCATTCAATTCCATTCCATTCCATTCCATTCCATTCCATTTGAATTCCATTCCATTCCATTCCATTCCATTCCATTCCATTCCATTCCATTCCATTCCATTCCATTCTACTCGGGTTGATTCCATTCTATTACATTCCATTCCATTCGATTCCATTCGATTCCATTCGATTCCATTCGATTCCATTCCACTCCATTCCATTCAATTGAATTCCATTACATTCCATTCCATTCCATTCCATTCCATTGAATTCCATTCCATTCCATTCCATTCCATTCCATTCCATTCCATTCCATTGAATTCCGTTCCATTCCATTCCATTCCATTCCATTCCATTCCATTCCATTCCATTGAATTCCATTACATTGAATTCCATTCCATTCCATTCCATTCCATGGAATTCCATTCCATTCCGTTCGGTTCCATTCCGTTCCGTTCCGTACCGTTCCATTCCATTCCATTCCATTCCATTGAATTCCGTTCCATTCCATTGAATTCCATTCCATTCCGTTCCATTCCATTGAATTCCGCTCCGTTCCGTTCCGTTCCGTTCCGTTCCATTCCGTTCCATTCCGTTCCATTCCGTTCTACTCGGGTTGATTCCATTCTATTCCATTCCATTCCACTCGATTCCATTCCATTCGATTCCATTCCATTCCATTCCATTCCGTTCTACTCGGGTTCATTCCATTCCATTCCTTTCCGTTCCGTTCCGTTCCGTTCTACTCGGGTTGATTCCATTCTATTCCATTCCATTCCATTCGATTCCATTCTATTCCATTCGATTCCATTCTATTCAATTCGATTCCATTCCATTCCATTCCATTCCATTCCATTCCATTCCATTGAATTCCATTCCATTCCATTCCGTTCCATTCCATTCCGTTCCATTCCATTCCATTCCATTCCATTCCATTCCATTCCATTACGTTCCGTTCCATTCCGTTCCATTCCATTGAATTCCGATCCATTGCATTGAATTCCGTTCCATTCCATTCCATTCCTTTCCGTTCCGTTCCGTTCCGTTCCGTTCCGTTCCGTTCTACTCGGGTTGATTCCATTCTATTCCATTCCATTCCATTCGATTCCAATCTATTCCATTCGATTCCATTCGATTCAATTCGATTCCATTCCATTCCATTCCATTCCATTCCATTGAATTCCATTCCATTCCATTCCGTTCCATTCCATTCCGTTCCATTCCATTACGTTCCGTTCCATTCCTTTCCATTCCGTTCCATTCCATTGAATTCCGATCCATTGCATTGAATTCCGTTCCATTCCATTCCATTCCTTTCCGTTCCGTTCCGTTCCGTTCCATTCCGTTCTACCCGGATTGATTCCATTCTATTCCATTCCATTCCATTCGATTCCATTCGATTCCATTCCATTCCATTCCATTCCATTCCATTCCATTCCATTCCATTCCATTGAACTCCATTCCATTCCATTCCATTCCATTCCATTCCATTCCATTCCATTGAATTCCATTCCATTGCATTCCATTCCATTGAATTCTGTTCCATTCAATTCCATTCCATTCCATTCCGTTCTACTCGGGTTGATTCCATTCTATTCCATTCCGTTCCGTTCCGTTCCGTTCCGTTCCTTTCCGTTCCATTCCATTCCACTCGGGTTGGTTCCATTCTATTCCATTCCATTGCATTCGATTCCATTCGATTCCATTCGATTCCATTCGATTCCATTCGATTCCATTCGATTCCATTCGATTCCATTCCATTCCATTGAATTCCGTTCCATTCCATTCCATTCCATTGAATTCCGTTCCATTCCATTCCATTCCATTCCATTCCATTCCATTCCATTTGAATTCCATTCCATTCCATTCCGTTCCATTCCATTCCATTCCATTCCATTCCATTCTACTCGGGATGATTCCATTCTATTCCATTCCATTCCATTCGATTCCATTCGATTCCATTCGATTCCATTCGATTCCATTCCATTCCATTCCATTCCATTCCATTGAATTCCATTCCATTGAATTCCATTCCATTCCATTGAATTCCATTCCATTCCATTCCATTCCATTGAAGTCCGTTCCATTCCATTCCATTCCATTCCATTCCATTCCATTGAATTCCATACCATTGAATTCCATTCCATTCCATTCCATTCCATTGAATTCCATTCCAGTCCGTTCCGTTCCGTTCCGTTCCGTTCCGTTCCGTTCCATTCCATTCCATTCCATTCCATGGAATTCCATTCCATTCCATTCCATTCCATTCCGTTCCATTCCATTCCGTTCCATTCCATTCCATTCCATTCCATTCCGTTCCGTTCCATTCCGTTCCATTCCGTTCCATTCCATTGAATTCCGTTCCATTGCATTGAATTCCGTTCCATTCCATTCCATTCCTTTCCGTTCCGTTCCGTTCCGTTCCGTTCCGTTCCGTTCTACTAGGGTTGATTCCATTCTATTCCATTCCATTCCATTCGATTCCATTCTATTCCATTCGATTCCATTCGATTCAATTCGATTCCATTCCATTCCATTCCATTCCATTCCATTCCATTGAATTCCATTCCATTCCATTCCATTGAATTCCATTCCATTCCATTCCATTGAATTCCATTCCATTCCATTGAATTCCATTCCATTCCATTCCATTCGATTCCATTCCATTCCATTGAATTCCATTCCATTCCATTCCATTCCATTCCATTCCATTCCATTGAATTCCATTCCATTGAATTCCATTCCATTCCATTGAATTCCATTCCAATCCATTCCATTCCATTGAATTCCGTTCCATTCCATTCCATTCCGTTCCATTCCATTTGAATTCCATTCCATTCCATTCCATTCCATTCCATTCTACTCGGGTTGATTCCATTCTATTCCATTCCATTCCATTCCATTCCATTCGATTCCATTCGATTCCATTCCATTCCATTCAATTCCATTGAATTCCATTCCATTCCATTCCATTCCATCCCATTCCATTGAATTCCATTCCATTCCATTCCATTCCATGGAATTCCATTCCATTCCATTGACTTCCATTCCATTCCATTCCGTTCCATTCCATTATGTTCCATTCCATTCCATTCCATTCCATTCAATTCCATTCCGTTCCGTTCCATTCCGTTCCATTCCGTTCCATTCCATTGAATTCTGATCCATTGCATTGAATTCCTTTCCATTCCATTCCATTCCTTTCCGTTCCGTTCCGTTCCCTTCTACTCGGGTTGATTCCATTCTATTCCATTCCATTCCATTCGATTCCATTCGATTCCATTCGATTCCATTCGATTCCATTCGATTCCATTCCATTCCATTCCATTCCATTCCATTCCATTCCATTGAATTCCTTTCCATTCCATTGAATTCCATTCCATTCCATTCCATTCCATTCCATTCCATTCGATTCCATTGAATTCCATTCCATTCCATTCCTTTCCATTCCATTGAATTCCATTCCATTCCATTCCATTCCATTCCATTCGATTCCATTGAATTCCATTCCATTCCATTCCTTTCCATTCCATTCCATTCCATTCCATTCCATTCCATTCCATTGAATTCCATTGAATTCCATTCCAATGAATTCCATTCCATTCCATTCCATTCCATTCCATTCCATTCCATTGAATTAATTTCCATTCCATTCCATTCCATTCCATTCCATTCCATTCTATTCCATCGAATTCCATTCCATTCCATTCCATTCCATTCCATTCCATTCCATTCCATTCCATTCCATTCCATTCTACTCGGGTTGATTCCATTCTATTTCATTCCATTCCATTCGATTCCATTCGATTCCATTCCATTCCATTCCATTCCATTCCATTCAATTGAATTCCATTCCATTCCATTCCATTCCATTCCATTCCATTCCGTTCCATTCCATTCCATCGAATTCCATTCCATTCCATTCCATTCCATTCCATTCCATTGAATTCCATTCCATTCCGTTCCGTTCCGTTCCGTTCCGCTCCGTTTCGTTCCGTTCCGTTCCGTTCCATTCCATTCCATTCCATTCCATTGAATTCCGTTCCATTCCATTGAATTCCATTCCATTTCGTTCCATTCCATTGAATTCTGTTCCGTTCCGTTCCATTCCGTTCCGTTCCATTCCATTCCATTCCGTTCCTTTCCGTTCTACTCGGGTTGATTCCATTCTATTCCATTCCATTCCATTCGATTCCATTCGATTCCATTCGAATCCATTCGATTCCATTCGATTCCATTCGATTCCATTCCATTCCATTGAATTCCATTCCATTCCATTCCATTCCATTGAATTCCGTTCCATTCCATTCAATTCCATTCCATTCCATTCCTTTCCGTTCCGTTCCGTTCCGTTCCGTTCCGTTCCGTTCTACTCGGGTTGTTTCCATTCTATTCCATTCCATTCCATTCGATTCCATTCTATTCCATTCGATTCCATTCGATTCAATTCGATTCCATTCCATTCCATTCCATTCCATTCCATTCCATTCCATTGAATTCCATTCCATTCCATTCCGTTCCATTCCATTCCGTTCCATTCCATTCCATTCCATTCCATTCCATTACATTACATTCCCTTCCATTCCGTTCCATTCCGTTCCATTCCATTGAATTCCGATCCATTGCATGGAATTCCGTTCCATTCCATTCCATTCCTTTCCGTTCCGTTCCGTTCCGTTCGGTTCCGTTCTACTCGGATTGATTCCATTCTATTCCATTCCATTCCATTCGATTCCATTCGATTCCATTCGATTCCATTCGACTCCATTCCATTCCATTCCATTCCATTCCATTCCATTCCATTCCATTCCATTCCATTGAACTCCATTCCATTCCATTCAATTCCATTCCATTCCATTCCATTGAATTCCATTCCATTCCATTCCATTCCATTGAATTCTGTTCCATTCCATTCCATTCCATTCCATTCCGTTCTACTCGGGTTGATTCCATTCTATTCCATTCCGTTCCGTTCCGTTCCGTTCCGTTCCGTTCCATTCCACTCGGGTTGATTCCATTCTATTCTATTCCATTCCATTCCATTACACTCGATTCCATTAGATTCCATTCGATTCCATTCGATTCCATTCGATTCCATTCCATTCCATTGAATTCCATTCCATTCCATTGAATTCCGTTCCATTCCATTCAATTCCATTCCATTCCATTGCATTCCATTCCATTTGAATTCCATTCCATTCCATTCCATTCCATTCCATTCCATTCCATTCCATTCCATTCCATTCCACTCCATTCCATTCTACTCGGGTTGATTCCATTCTATTACATTCCATTCCATTCGATTCCATTCGATTCCAATCGATTCCATTCGATTCCATTCCATTCCATTCCATTCAATTGAATTCCATTCCATTCCATTGAATTCCATTCCATTCCATTCCATTGAATTCCATTCCATTCCATTCCATTCCATTCCATTCCATTCCATTCCATTCCATTCCATTGAATTCCGTTCCATTCCATTCCATTCCATTCCATTCCATTCCATTGAATTCCATTACATTGAATTCCATTCCATTCCATTCCATTCCATGGAATTCCATTCCATTCCATTCCGTTCCATTCCGTTCCGTTCCGTACCGTTCCATTCCATTCCATTCCATTCCATTGAATTCCGTTCCATTCCATTCAATTCCATTCCATTCCATTCCTTTCCGTTCCATTCCGTTCCGTTCCGTTCCGTTCCGTTCTACTCGGGTTGTTTCCATTCTATTCCATTCCATTCCATTCGATTCCATTCTATTCCATTCGATTCCATTCGATTCAATTCGATTCAATTCCATTCCATTCCATTCCATTCCATTCCATTCCATTGAATTCCATTCCATTCCATTCCGTTCCATTCCATTCCGTTCCATTCCATTCCATTCCATTCCATTCCATTACATTACATTCCCTTCCATTCCGTTCCATTCCGTTCCATTCCATTGAATTCCGATCCATTGCATTGAATTCCGTTCCATTCCATTCCATTCCTTTCCGTTCCGTTCCGTTCCGTTCCGTTCAGTTCTACTCGGATTGATTCCATTCTATTCCATTCCATTCCATTCCATTCCATTCGATTCCATTCGATTCCATTCGACTCCATTCCATTCCATTCCATTCCATTCCATTCCATTCCATTCCATTCCATTCCATTCCATTGAACTCCATTCCATTCCATTCCATTCCATTCCATTCCATTCCATTCCATTCCATTCCATTGAATTCCATTCCATTCCATTCCATTCCATTGAATTCTGTTCCATTCCATTCCATTCCATTCCATTCCGTTCTACTCGGGTTGATTCCATTCTATTCCATTCCGTTCCGTTCCGTTCCGTTCCGTTCCATTCCACTCGGGTTGATTCCATTCTATTCCATTCCATTCCATTCCATTCCATTCCATTCCATTCGATTCCATTCGATTCCATTCGATTCCATTCGATTCCATTCCATTCCATTGAATTCCATTCCATTCCATTCCATTCCATTGAATTCCGTTCCATTCCATTCAATTCCATTCCATTCCATTCCATTCCATTCCATTTGAATTCCATTCCATTCCATTCCATTCCATTCCATTCCATTCCATTCCATTCCATTCCATTCCATTCTACTCGGGTTGATTACATTCTATTGCATTCCATTCCATTCGATTCCATTCGATTCCATTCGATTCCATTCGATTCCATTCCATTCCATTCCATTCAATTGAATTCCATTCCATTCCATTCCATTCCATTACATTCCATTGAATTCCATTCCATTCCATTCCATTCCATTCCATTCCATTCCATTCCATTGAATTCCGTTCCATTCCATTCCATTCCATTCCATTCCATTCCATTGAATTCCATTACATTGAATTCCATTCCATTCCATTCCATTCCATGGAATTCCATTCCATTCCGTTCCGTTCCATTCCGTTCCGTTCCGTACCGTTCCATTCCATTCCATTCCATTCCATTGAATTCCGTTCCATTCCATTGAATTCCATTCCATTCCGTTCCATTCCATTGAATTCCGTTCCGTTCCGTTCCGTTCCGTTCCGTTCCATTCCGTTCCATTCCGTTCCATTCCGTTCTACTCGGGTTGATTCCATTCTATCCCATTCCATTCCACTCGATTCCATTCCATTCGATTCCATTCCATTCCATTCCATTCCGTTCTACTCGGGTTCATTCCATTCCATTCCTTTCAGTTCCGTTCCGTTCCGTTCTACTCGGGTTGATTCCATTCTATTCCATTCCATTCCATTCGATTCCATTCTATTCCATTCGATTCCATTCTATTCAATTCGATTCCATTCCATTCCATTCCATTCCATTCCATTCCATTCCATTCCATTGAATTCCATTCCATTCCATTCCGTTCCATTCCATTCCGTTCCATTCCATTCCATTCCATTCCATTCCATTCCATTCCATTCCGTTCTACTCGGGTTGATTCCATTCTATTCCATTCCGTTCCGTTCCGTTCCGTTCCGTTCCGTTCCATTCCACTCGGGTTGATTCCATTCTATTCCATTCCATTCCATTCCATTCCATTCCATTCCATTCCATTCCATTCGATTACATTCGATTCCATTCGATTCCATTCGATTCCATTCCATTCCATTGAATTCCATTCCATTCCATTCCATTCCATTGAATTCAGTTCCATTCCATTCAATTCCATTCCATTCCATTCCATTCCATTCCATTTGAATTCCATTCCATTCCATTCCATTCCATTCCATTCCATTCCATTCCATTCCATTCCATTCCATTCTACTCGGGTTGATTCCATTCTATTACATTCCATTCCATTCGATTCCATTCGATTCCATTCGATTCCATTCGATTCCATTCCACTCCATTCCATTCAATTGAATTCCATTACATTCCATTCCATTCCATTCCATTCCATTGAATTCCATTCCATTCCATTCCATTCCATTCCATTCCATTCCATTCCATTTAATTCCGTTCCATTCCATTCCATTCCATTCCATTCCATTCCATTCCATTCCATTGAATTCCATTACATTGAATTCCATTCCATTCCATTCCATTCCATGGAATTCCATTCCATTCCGTTCGGTTCCATTCCGTTCCGTTCCGTACCGTTCCATTCCATTCCATTCCATTCCATTGAATTCCGTTCCATTCCATTGAATTCCATTCCATTCCGTTCCATTCCATTGAATTCCGTTCCGTTCCGTTCCGTTCCGTTCCGTTCCATTCCGTTCCATTCCGTTCCATTCCGTTCTACTCGGGTTGATTCCATTCTATTCCATTCCATTCCACTCGATTCCATTCCATTCGATTCCATTCCATTCCATTCCATTCCGTTCTACTCGGGTTCATTCCATTCCATTCCTTTCCGTTCCGTTCCGTTCCGTTCTACTCGGGTTGATTCCATTCTATTCCATTCCATTCCATTCGATTCCATTCTATTCCATTCGATTCCATTCTATTCAATTCGATTCCATTCCATTCCATTCCATTCCATTCCATTCCATTCCATTGAATTCCATTCCATTCCATTCCGTTCCATTCCATTCCGTTCCATTCCATTCCATTCCATTCCATTCCATTCCATTCCATTACGTTCCGTTCCATTCCGTTCCATTCCATTGAATTCCGATCCATTGCATTGAATTCCGTTCCATTCCATTCCATTCCTTTCCGTTCCGTTCCGTTCCGTTCCGTTCCGTTCCGTTCTACTCGGGTTGATTCCATTCTATTCCATTCCATTCCATTCGATTCCAATCTATTCCATTCGATTCCATTCGATTCAATTCGATTCCATTCCATTCCATTCCATTCCATTCCATTGAATTCCATTCCATTCCATTCCGTTCCATTCCATTACGTTCCGTTCCATTCCTTTCCATTCCGTTCCATTCCATTGAATTCCGATCCATTGCATTGAATTCCGTTCCATTCCATTCCATTCCTTTCCGTTCCGTTCCGTTCCGTTCCATTCCGTTCTACTCGGATTGATTCCATTCTATTCCATTCCATTCCATTCGATTCCATTCGATTCCATTCCATTCCATTCCATTCCATTCCATTCCATTCCATTCCATTGAACTCCATTCCATTCCATTCCATTCCATTCCATTCCATTCCATTCCATTGAATTCCATTCCATTGCATTCCATTCCATTGAATTCTGTTCCATTCAATTCCATTCCATTCCATTCCGTTCTACTCGGGTTGATTCCATTCTATTCCATTCCGTTCCGTTCCGTTCCGTTCCGTTCCTTTCCGTTCCATTCCATTCCACTCGGGTTGGTTCCATTCTATTCCATTCCACTGCATTCGATTCCATTCGATTCCATTCGATTCCATTCCATTCCATTGAATTCCATTCCATTCCATTCCATTCCATTGAATTCAGTTCCATTCCATTCAATTCCATTCCATTCCATTCCATTCCATTCCATTTGAATTCCATTCCATTCCATTCCATTCCATTCCATTCCATTCCATTCCATTCCATTCCATTCCATTCTACTCGGGTTGATTCCATTCTATTACATTCCATTCCATTCGATTCCATTCGATTCCATTCGATTCCATTCGATTCCATTCCACTCCATTCCATTCAATTGAATTCCATTACATTCCATTCCATTCCATTCCATTCCATTGAATTCCATTCCATTCCATTCCATTCCATTCCATTCCATTCCATTCCATTTAATTCCGTTCCATTCCATTCCATTCCATTCCATTCCATTCCATTCCATTCCATTGAATTCCATTACATTGAATTCCATTCCATTCCATTCCATTCCATGGAATTCCATTCCATTCCGTTCGGTTCCATTCCGTTCCGTTCCGTACCGTTCCATTCCATTCCATTCCATTCCATTGAATTCCGTTCCATTCCATTGAATTCCATTCCATTCCGTTCCATTCCATTGAATTCCGTTCCGTTCCGTTCCGTTCCGTTCCGTTCCATTCCGTTCCATTCCGTTCCATTCCGTTCTACTCGGGTTGATTCCATTCTATTCCATTCCATTCCACTCGATTCCATTCCATTCGATTCCATTCCATTCCATTCCATTCCGTTCTACTCGGGTTCATTCCATTCCATTCCTTTCCGTTCCGTTCCGTTCCGTTCTACTCGGGTTGATTCCATTCTATTCCATTCCATTCCATTCGATTCCATTCTATTCCATTCGATTCCATTCTATTCAATTCGATTCCATTCCATTCCATTCCATTCCATTCCATTCCATTCCATTGAATTCCATTCCATTCCATTCCGTTCCATTCCATTCCGTTCCATTCCATTCCATTCCATTCCATTCCATTCCATTCCATTACGTTCCGTTCCATTCCGTTCCATTCCATTGAATTCCGATCCATTGCATTGAATTCCGTTCCATTCCATTCCATTCCTTTCCGTTCCGTTCCGTTCCGTTCCGTTCCGTTCCGTTCTACTCGGGTTGATTCCATTCTATTCCATTCCATTCCATTCGATTCCAATCTATTCCATTCGATTCCATTCGATTCAATTCGATTCCATTCCATTCCATTCCATTCCATTCCATTGAATTCCATTCCATTCCATTCCGTTCCATTCCATTACGTTCCGTTCCATTCCTTTCCATTCCGTTCCATTCCATTGAATTCCGATCCATTGCATTGAATTCCGTTCCATTCCATTCCATTCCTTTCCGTTCCGTTCCGTTCCGTTCCATTCCGTTCTACTCGGATTGATTCCATTCTATTCCATTCCATTCCATTCGATTCCATTCGATTCCATTCCATTCCATTCCATTCCATTCCATTCCATTCCATTCCATTGAACTCCATTCCATTCCATTCCATTCCATTCCATTCCATTCCATTCCATTGAATTCCATTCCATTGCATTCCATTCCATTGAATTCTGTTCCATTCAATTCCATTCCATTCCATTCCGTTCTACTCGGGTTGATTCCATTCTATTCCATTCCGTTCCGTTCCGTTCCGTTCCGTTCCTTTCCGTTCCATTCCATTCCACTCGGGTTGGTTCCATTCTATTCCATTCCACTGCATTCGATTCCATTCGATTCCATTCGATTCCATTCGATTCCATTCGATTCCATTCGATTCCATTCGATTCCATTCCATTCCATTGAATTCCGTTCCATTCCATTCCATTCCATTGAATTCCGTTCCATTCCATTCCATTCCATTCCATTCCATTCCATTCCATTTGAATTCCATTCCATTCCATTCCGTTCCATTCCATTCCATTCCATTCCATTCCATTCTACTCGGGATGATTCCATTCTATTCCATTCCATTCCATTCGATTCCATTCGATTCCATTCGATTCCATTCGATTCCATTCCATTCCATTCCATTCCATTCCATTGAATTCCATTCCATTGAATTCCATTCCATTCCATTGAATTCCATTCCATTCCATTCCATTCCATTGAAGTCCGTTCCATTCCATTCCATTCCATTCCATTCCATTCCATTGAATTCCATACCATTGAATTCCATTCCATTCCATTCCATTCCATTGAATTCCATTCCAGTCCGTTCCGTTCCGTTCCGTTCCGTTCCGTTCCGTTCCATTCCATTCCATTCCATTCCATGGAATTCCATTCCATTCCATTCCATTCCATTCCGTTCCATTCCATTCCGTTCCATTCCATTCCATTCCATTCCATTCCGTTCCGTTCCATTCCGTTCCATTCCGTTCCATTCCATTGAATTCCGTTCCATTGCATTGAATTCCGTTCCATTCCATTCCATTCCTTTCCGTTCCGTTCCGTTCCGTTCCGTTCCGTTCCGTTCTACTAGGGTTGATTCCATTCTATTCCATTCCATTCCATTCGATTCCATTCTATTCCATTCGATTCCATTCGATTCAATTCGATTCCATTCCATTCCATTCCATTCCATTCCATTCCATTGAATTCCATTCCATTCCATTCCATTGAATTCCATTCCATTCCATTCCATTGAATTCCATTCCATTCCATTGAATTCCATTCCATTCCATTCCATTCGATTCCATTCCATTCCATTGAATTCCATTCCATTCCATTCCATTCCATTCCATTCCATTCCATTGAATTCCATTCCATTGAATTCCATTCCATTCCATTGAATTCCATTCCAATCCATTCCATTCCATTGAATTCCGTTCCATTCCATTCCATTCCGTTCCATTCCATTTGAATTCCATTCCATTCCATTCCATTCCATTCCATTCTACTCGGGTTGATTCCATTCTATTCCATTCCATTCCATTCCATTCCATTCGATTCCATTCGATTCCATTCCATTCCATTCAATTCCATTGAATTCCATTCCATTCCATTCCATTCCATCCCATTCCATTGAATTCCATTCCATTCCATTCCATTCCATGGAATTCCATTCCATTCCATTGACTTCCATTCCATTCCATTCCGTTCCATTCCATTATGTTCCATTCCATTCCATTCCATTCCATTCAATTCCATTCCGTTCCGTTCCATTCCGTTCCATTCCGTTCCATTCCATTGAATTCTGATCCATTGCATTGAATTCCTTTCCATTCCATTCCATTCCTTTCCGTTCCGTTCCGTTCCCTTCTACTCGGGTTGATTCCATTCTATTCCATTCCATTCCATTCGATTCCATTCGATTCCATTCGATTCCATTCGATTCCATTCGATTCCATTCCATTCCATTCCATTCCATTCCATTCCATTCCATTGAATTCCTTTCCATTCCATTGAATTCCATTCCATTCCATTCCATTCCATTCCATTCGATTCCATTGAATTCCATTCCATTCCATTCCTTTCCATTCCATTGAATTCCATTCCATTCCATTCCATTCCATTCCATTCGATTCCATTGAATTCCATTCCATTCCATTCCTTTCCATTCCATTCCATTCCATTCCATTCCATTCCATTCCATTGAATTCCATTGAATTCCATTCCAATGAATTCCATTCCATTCCATTCCATTCCATTCCATTCCATTCCATTGAATTAATTTCCATTCCATTCCATTCCATTCCATTCCATTCCATTCCATTCTATTCCATCGAATTCCATTCCATTCCATTCCATTCCATTCCATTCCATTCCATTCCATTCCATTCCATTCCATTCTACTCGGGTTGATTCCATTCTATTTCATTCCATTCCATTCGATTCCATTCGATTCCATTCCATTCCATTCCATTCCATTCCATTCAATTGAATTCCATTCCATTCCATTCCATTCCGTTCCATTCCATTCCGTTCCATTCCATTCCATCGAATTCCATTCCATTCCATTCCATTCCATTCCATTCCATTGAATTCCATTCCATTCCGTTCCGTTCCGTTCCGTTCCGCTCCGTTTCGTTCCGTTCCGTTCCGTTCCATTCCATTCCATTCCATTCCATTGAATTCCGTTCCATTCCATTGAATTCCATTCCATTTCGTTCCATTCCATTGAATTCTGTTCCGTTCCGTTCCATTCCGTTCCGTTCCATTCCATTCCATTCCGTTCCTTTCCGTTCTACTCGGGTTGATTCCATTCTATTCCATTCCATTCCATTCGATTCCATTCGATTCCATTCGAATCCATTCGATTCCATTCGATTCCATTCGATTCCATTCCATTCCATTGAATTCCATTCCATTCCATTCCATTCCATTGAATTCCGTTCCATTCCATTCAATTCCATTCCATTCCATTCCTTTCCGTTCCGTTCCGTTCCGTTCCGTTCCGTTCCGTTCTACTCGGGTTGTTTCCATTCTATTCCATTCCATTCCATTCGATTCCATTCTATTCCATTCGATTCCATTCGATTCAATTCGATTCCATTCCATTCCATTCCATTCCATTCCATTCCATTCCATTGAATTCCATTCCATTCCATTCCGTTCCATTCCATTCCGTTCCATTCCATTCCATTCCATTCCATTCCATTACATTACATTCCCTTCCATTCCGTTCCATTCCGTTCCATTCCATTGAATTCCGATCCATTGCATGGAATTCCGTTCCATTCCATTCCATTCCTTTCCGTTCCGTTCCGTTCCGTTCGGTTCCGTTCTACTCGGATTGATTCCATTCTATTCCATTCCATTCCATTCGATTCCATTCGATTCCATTCGATTCCATTCGACTCCATTCCATTCCATTCCATTCCATTCCATTCCATTCCATTCCATTCCATTCCATTCCATTCCATTCCATTGAACTCCATTCCATTCCATTCAATTCCATTCCATTCCATTCCATTGAATTCCATTCCATTCCATTCCATTCCATTGAATTCTGTTCCATTCCATTCCATTCCATTCCATTCCGTTCTACTCGGGTTGATTCCATTCTATTCCATTCCGTTCCGTTCCGTTCCGTTCCGTTCCGTTCCATTCCACTCGGGTTGATTCCATTCTATTCTATTCCATTCCATTCCATTCCACTCGATTCCATTAGATTCCATTCGATTCCATTCGATTCCATTCGATTCCATTCCATTCCATTGAATTCCATTCCATTCCATTGAATTCCGTTCCATTCCATTCAATTCCATTCCATTCCATTCCATTCCATTCCATTTGAATTCCATTCCATTCCATTCCATTCCATTCCATTCCATTCCATTCCATTCCATTCCATTCCATTCTACTCGGGTTGATTCCATTCTATTACATTCCATTCCATTCGATTCCATTCGATTCCAATCGATTCCATTCGATTCCATTCCATTCCATTCCATTCAATTGAATTCCATTCCATTCCATTGAATTCCATTCCATTCCATTCCATTGAATTCCATTCCATTCCATTCCATTCCATTCCATTCCATTCCATTCCATTGAATTCCGTTCCATTCCATTCCATTCCATTCCATTCCATTCCATTCCATTCCATTGAATTCCATTACATTGAATTCCATTCCATTCCATTCCATTCCATGGAATTCCATTCCATTCCATTCCGTTCCATTCCGTTCCGTTCCGTACCGTTCCATTCCATTCCATTCCATTCCATTGAATTCCGTTCCATTCCATTGAATTCCATTCCATTCCGTTCCATTCCATTGAATTCCGTTCCGTTCCGTTCCGTTCCGTTCCGTTCCATTCCGTTCCATTCCGTTCCATTCCGTTCTACTCGGGTTGATTCCATTCTATTCCATTCCATTCCACTCGATTCCATTCCATTCGATTCCATTCCATTCCATTCCATTCCGTTCTACTCGGGTTCATTCCATTCCATTCCTTTCCGTTCCGTTCCGTTCCGTTCCGTTCCGTTCCGTTCTACTCGGGTTGTTTCCATTCTATTCCATTCCATTCCATTCCATTCCATTCTATTCCATTCGACTCCATTCGATTCAATTCGATTCCATTCCATTCCATTCCATTCCATTCCATTCCATTCCATTGAATTCCATTCCATTCCATTCCGTTCCATTCCATTCCGTTCCATTCCATTCCATTCCATTCCATTCCATTACATTACATTCCCTTCCTTTCCGTTCCATTCCGTTCCATTCCATTGAATTCCGATCCATTGCATGGAATTCCGTTCCATTCCATTCCATTCCTTTCCGTTCCGTTCCGTTCCGTTCGGTTCCGTTCTACTCGGATTGATTCCATTCTATTCCATTCCATTCCATTCGATTCCATTCGATTCCATTCGATTCCATTCGACTCCATTCCAATCCATTCCATTCCATTCCATTCCATTCCATTCCATTCCATTGAACTCCATTCCATTCCATTCAATTCCATTCCATTCCATTCCATTGAATTCCATTCCATTCCATTCCATTCCATTGAATTCTGTTCCATTCCATTCCATTCCATTCCATTCCGTTCTACTCGGGTTGATTCCATTCTATTCCATTCCGTTCCGTTCCGTTCCGTTCCGTTCCGTTCCATTCCACTCGGGTTGATTCCATTCTATTCCATTCCATTCCATTCCATTCCACTCGATTCCATTAGATTCCATTCGATTCCATTCGATTCCATTCGATTCCATTCCATTCCATTGAATTCCATTCCATTCCATTCCATTCCATTGAATTCCGTTCCATTCCATTCCATTCCATTCCATTCCATTCCATTCCATTCCATTTGAATTCCATTCCATTCCATTCCATTCCATTCCATTCCATTCCATTCCATTCCATTCCATTCCATTCCATTCTACTCGGGTTGATTCCATTCTATTACATTCCATTCCATTCGATTCCATTCGATTCCAATCAATTCCATTCGATTCCATTCCATTCCATTCCATTCAATTGAATTCCATTCCATTCCATTCCATTCCATTCCATTCCATTCCATTCCATTCCATTCCATTGAATCCCATTCCATTCCATTCCATTCCATTCCATTCCATTCCATTCCATTCCATTCCATTCCATTGAATTCCGTTCCATTCCATTCCATTCCATTCCATTCCATTCCATTGAATTCCATTACATTGAATTCCATTCCATTCCATTCCATTCCATGGAATTCCATTCCATTCCGTTCCGTTCCATTCCGTTCCGTTCCGTACCGTTCCATTCCATTCCATTCCATTCCATTGAATTCCGTTCCATTCCATTGAATTCCATTCCATTCCGTTCCATTCCATTGAATTCCGTTCCGTTCCGTTCCGTTCCGTTCCGTTCCGTTCCGTTCCATTCCGTTCCATTCCGTTCCATTCCGTTCTACTCGGGTTGATTCCATTCTATTCCATTCCATTCCACTCGATTCCATTCCATTCGATTCCATTCCATTCCATTCCATTCCGTTCTACTCGGGTTCATTCCATTCCATTCCTTTCCGTTCCGTTCCGTTCCGTTCTACTCGGGTTGATTCCATTCTATTCCATTCCATTCCATTCGATTCCATTCTATTCCATTCGATTCCATTCTATTCAATTCGATTCCATTCCATTCCATTCCATTCCATTCCATTCCATTGAATTCCATTCCATTCCATTCCGTTCCATTCCATTCCGTTCCATTCCATTCCATTCCATTCCATTCCATTCCATTGAATTCCATTCCATTCCATTCCATTCCATTGAATTCTGTTCCATTCAATTCCATTCCATTCCATTCCGTTCTACTCGGGTTGATTCCATTCTATTCCATTCCGTTCCGTTCCGTTCCGTTCCGTTCCTTTCCGTTCCCTTCCATTCCACTCGGGTTGGTTCCATTCTATTCCATTCCATTGCATTCGATTCCATTCGATTCCATTCGATTCCATTCGATTCCATTCGATTCCATTCGATTCCATTCGATTCCATTCCGTTCCGTTCCGTACCGTTCCATTCCATTCCATTCCATTCCATTGAATTCCGTTCCATTCCATTGAATTCCATTCCATTCCGTGCCATTCCATTGAATTCCGTTCCGTTCCGTTCCGTTCTGTTCCGTTCCATTCCGTTCCATTCCGTTCCATTCCGTTCTACTCGGGTTGATTCCATTCTATTCCATTCCATTCCACTCGATTCCATTCCATTCGATTCCATTCGATTCCATTCCATTCCATTCCATTCCATTGAATTCCGTTCCATTCCATTCCATTCCATTCCATTCCATTCCATTCCATTCCGTTCCATTCCATTCCATCGAATTCCATTCCATTATATTCCATTCCATTCCATTAACTTCCATTCCATTCCGTTCCGTTCCGTTCCATTCCGTTCCGTTTCGTTCTGTTCCGTTCCGTTCCATTCCATTCCATTCCATTCCATTCCATTGAATTCCGTTCCATTCCATTGAATTCCATTCCATTTCGTTCCATTCCATTGAATTCTGTTCCGTTCCGTTCCATTCCGTTCCGTTCCATTCCGTTCCATTCCGTTCTTTCCGTTCTACTCGGGTTGATTCCATTCTATTCCATTCCATTCCATTCGATTCCATTCGATTCCATTCGAATCCATTCGATTCCATTCGATTCCATTCGATTCCATTCCATTCCATTGAATTCCATTCCATTCCATTCCATTCCATTGAATTCCGTTCCATTCCATTCAATTCCATTCCATTCCATTCCTTTCCGTTCCGTTCCGTTCCGTTCCATTCCGTTCTACTCGGGTTGATTCCATTCTATTCCATTCCATTCCATTCGATTCCATTCTATTCCATTCGATTCCATTCTATTCAATTCGATTCCATTCCATTCCATTCCATTCCATTCCATTCCATTCCATTGAATTCCATTCCATTCCATTCCGTTCCATTCCATTCCGTTCCATTCCATTCCATTCCATTCCATTCCATTCCATTCCATTACGTTCCGTTCCATTCCGTTCCATTCCATTGAATTCCGATCCATTGCATTGAATTCCGTTCCATTCCATTCCATTCCTTTCCGTTCCGTTCCGTTCCGTTCCATTCCGTTCTACTCGGATTGATTCCATTCTATTCCATTCCATTCCATTCGATTCCATTCGATTCCATTCGATTCCATTCCATTCCATTCCATTCCATTCCATTCCATTCCATTGAATTCCTTTCCATTCCATTGAATTCCATTCCATTCCATTCCATTCGATTCCATTCGATTCCATTGAATTCCATTCCATTCCATTCCTTTCCATTCCATTCCATTCCATTCCATTCCATTCCATTGAATTCCATTGAATTCCATTCCAATGAATTCCATTCCATTCCATTCCATTCCATTCCATTCCATTCCATTCCATAGAATTAATTTCCATTCCATTCCATTCCATTCCATTCCATTCCATTCCATTCTATTCCATCGAATTCCATTCCATTCCATTCCATTCCATTCCATTCCATTCCATTCCATTCCATTCCATTCCATTCTACTCGGGTTGATTCCATTCTATTCCATTCCATTCCATTCGATTCCATTCGATTCCATTCCATTCCATTCCATTCCATTCCATTCAATTGAATTCCATTCCATTCCATTCCATTCCATTCCATTCCATTCCATTCCGTTCCATTCCATTCCATCGAATTCCATTCCATTCCATTCCTTTCCATTCCATTGAATTCCATTCCATTCCGTTCCGTTCCGTTCCGTTCCGCTCCGTTTCGTTCCGTTCCGTTCCGTTCCATTCCATTCCATTCCATTCCATTGAATTCCGTTCCATTCCATTGAATTCCATTCCATTTCGTTCCATTCCATTTAATTCTGTTCCGTTCCATTCCGTTCCGTTCCGTTTCGTTCCGTTCCGTTCCGTTCCATTCCATTCCATTCCATTCCATTGAATTCCATTCCATTCCATTCCATTCCATTGAATTCCATTCCATTCCATTCCATTCGATTCCATTCCATTCCATGGAATTCCATTCCATTCCATTCCATTCCATTCCATTCCATTCCATTCCATTCCATTCCATTCCATTCCATTGAATTCCATTGAATTCCATTCCATTCCATTGAATTCCATTCCTTTCCATTCCATTCCATTGAATTCCGTTCAATTCCATTCCATTCCATTCCATTCCATTCCATTCCATTCGAATTCCATTCCATTCCATTCCATTCCATTCCATTCCATTCCATTCCATTCCATTGCATTCCATTCTACTCGGGTTGATTCCTTTCTATTCCATTCCATTCCATTCGATTCCATTCGATTCCTTTCGATTCCATTCCATTCCATTCCATTCCATTGAATTCCGTTCCATTGAATTCCATTCCTTTCCGTTCCGTTCCGTTCCGTTCTGTTCCATTCTACTCGGGTTGATTCCATTCTATTCCTTTACATTCCATTCGATTCCATTCGATTCCATTCCATTCCATTCCATTTGAATTCCATTGCATTCCATTCCATTCCATTCCATTCCATTCCATCGAATTCCATTCCATTCGATTCCATTCCATTCCATTCCATTCCATTCCATTCCATTCTAGTCGGGTTGATTCCATTCTATTCCATTCCATTCCATTCGATTCCATTCGATTCCATTCGATTCCATTCGATTCCATTCCATTCCATTCCATTCAATTGAATTCCATTCCATTCCATTCCATTCCATTCCATTCCATTCCATTGAATTCCATTGAATTCCATTCCATTGAATTCCATTCCATTCCATTGAATTCCATTCCATTCCATTCCATTCCATTCCATTCCGTTCCATTCCATTCCGTTCCATTCCATTCCATTCCTTTCCATTCCATTCCGTTCCGTTCCATTCCTTTCCATTCCGTTCCATTCCATTGAATTCCGTTCCATTGCATTGAATTCCGTTCCATTCCATTCCATTCCTTTCCGTTCCGTTCCATTCCGTTCCGTTCCGTTCCGTTCCGTTCTACTCGGGTTGATTCCATTCTATTCCATTCCATTCCATTCGATTCCATTCTATTCCATTCGATTCCATTCGATTCAATTCGATTCCATTCCATTCCATTCCATTCCATTCCATTCCATTCCATTCCATTCCATTCCATTGAATTCCATTCCATTCCATTCCATTCCATTCCATTCCGTTCTACTCGGGTTGATTCCATTCTATTCCATTCCGTTCCGTTCCGTTCCGTTCCGTTCCTTTCCGTTCCATTCCATTCCACTCGGGTTGGTTCCATTCTATTCCATTCCATTGCATTCGATTCCATTCGATTCCATTCGATTCCATTCGATTCCATTCGATTCCATTCGATTCCATTCGATTCCATTCCATTCCATTGAATTCCGTTCCATTCCATTCCATTCCATTGAATTCCGTTCCATTCCATTCAATTCCATTCCATTCCATTCCATTCCATTTGAATTCCATTCCATTCCATTCCATTCCATTCCATTCCGTTCCATTCCATTCCATTCCTTTCCATTCCATTCCGTTCCGTTCCATTCCTTTCCATTCCGTTCCATTCCATTGAATTCCGTTCCATTGCATTGAATTCCGTTCCATTCCATTCCATTCCTTTCCGTTCCGTTCCATTCCGTTCCGTTCCGTTCCGTTCTACTCGGGTTGATTCCATTCTATTCCATTCCATTCCATTCGATTCCATTCTATTCCATTCGATTCCATTCGATTCAATTCGATTCCATTCCATTCCATTCCATTCCATTCCATTCCATTCCATTCCATTGAATTCCATTCCATTCCATTCCATTCCATTCCATTCCATTCCATTCCATTCCATTGAATTCCATTCCATTCCATTCCATTCCATTGAATTCTGTTCCATTCAATTCCATTCCATTCCATTCCGTTCTACTCGGGTTGATTCCATTCTATTCCATTCCGTTCCGTTCCGTTCCGTTCCGTTCCTTTCCGTTCCATTCCATTCCACTCGGGTTGGTTCCATTCTATTCCATTCCATTGCATTCGATTCCATTCGATTCCATTCGATTCCATTCGATTCCATTCGATTCCATTCGATTCCATTCGATTCCATTCCATTCCATTGAATTCCGTTCCATTCCATTCCATTCCATTGAATTCCGTTCCATTCCATTCAATTCCATTCCATTCCATTCCATTCCATTTGAATTCCATTCCATTCCATTCCGTTCCATTCCATTCCATTCCATTCCATTCCATTCCATTCCATTCCATTCTACTCGGGTTGATTCCATTCTATTCCATTCCATTCCATTCGATGCCATTCGATTCCATTCGATTCCATTCCATTCCATTCCATTCCATTCCATTCCATTCCATTGAATTCCATTCCATTGAATTCCATTCCATTCCATTGAATTCCATTCCATTCCATTCCATTCCATTGAAGTCCGTTCCATTCCATTCCATTCCACTCCATTCCATTCCATTGAATTCCATACCATTGAATTCCATTCCATTCCATTCCATTCCATTGAATTCCATTCCAGTCCGTTCCGTTCCGTTCCGTTCCGTTCCGTTCCGTTCCATTCCATTCCATTCCATTCCATGGAATTCCATTCCATTCCATTCCATTCCATGGAATTCCATTCCATTCCATTCCATGGAATTCCATTCCATTCCATTCCATTCCATGGAATTCCATTCCATTCCATTCCATTCCATGGAATTCCATTCCATTCCATTCCATTCCATTCCGTTCCATTCCATTCCGTTCCATTCCATTCCATTCCATTCCATTCCGTTCCGTTCCATTCCATTCCATTCCGTTCCATTCCATTGAATTCCGTTCCATTGCATTGAATTCCGTTCCATTCCATTCCATTCCTTTCAGTTCCGTTCCGTTCCGTTCCGTTCCGTTCCGTTCTACTCGGGTTGATTCCATTCTATTCCATTCCATTCCATTCGATTCCATTCTATTCCATTCGATTCCATTCGATTCAATTCGATTCCATTCCATTCCATTCCATTCCATTCCATTCCATTGAATTCCATTCCATTCCATTCCATTCCATTCCATTCCATTCCATTCCATTGAATTCCATTCCATTCCATTGAATTCCATTCCATTCCATTCCATTCGATTCCATTCCATTCCATTCCATTCCATTCCATTCCATTCCATTCCATTGAATTCCATTCCATTGAATTCCATTCCATTCCATTGAATTCCATTCCAATCCATTCCATTCCATTGAATTCCGTTCCATTCCATTCCATTCCGTTCCATTCCATTTGAATTCCATTCCATTCCATTCCATTCCATTCCATTCCATTCTACTCGGGTTGATTCCATTCTATTCCATTCCATTCCATTCGATTCCATTCGATGCCATTCGATTCCATTCGATTCCATTCGATTCCATTCCATTCCATTCCATTCCACTGAAGTCCGTTCCATTCCATTCCATTCCACTCCATTCCATTCCATTGAATTCCATACCATTGAATTCCATTCCATTCCATTCCATTCCATTTAATTCCATTCCAGTCCGTTCCGTTCCGTTCCGTTCCGTTCCGTTCCGTTCCATTCCATTCCATTCCATTCCATGGAATTCCATTCCATTCCATTCCATTCCATGGAATTCCATTCCATTCCATTCCATTCCATTCCGTTCCATTCCATTCCGTTCCATTCCATTCCATTCCATTCCATTCCGTTCCGTTCCATTCCATTCCATTCCGTTCCATTCCATTGAATTCCGTTCCATTGCATTGAATTCCGTTCCATTCCATTCCATTCCTTTCAGTTCCGTTCCGTTCCGTTCCGTTCCGTTCCGTTCTACTCGGGTTGATTCCATTCTATTCCATTCCATTCCATTCGATTCCATTCTATTCCATTCGATTCCATTCGATTCAATTCGATTCCATTCCATTCCATTCCATTCCATTCCATTCCATTCCATTGAATTCCATTCCATTCCATTCCATTCCATTCCATTCCATTCCATTCCATTGAATTCCATTCCATTCCATTGAATTCCATTCCATTCCATTCCATTCGATTCCATTCCATTCCATTCCATTCCATTCCATTCCATTCCATTCCATTGAATTCCATTCCATTGAATTCCATTCCATTCCATTGAATTCCATTCCAATCCATTCCATTCCATTGAATTCCGTTCCATTGCATTCCATTCCGTTCCATTCCATTTGAATTCCATTCCATTCCATTCCATTCCATTCCATTCTACTCGGGTTGATTCCATTCTATTCCATTCCATTCCATTCGATTCCATTCGATTCCATTCCATTCCATTCCATTCCATTCCATTCCATTCCATTCCATTGAATTCCATTCCATTGAATTCCATTCCATTCCATTGAATTCCATTCCAATCCATTCCATTCCATTGAATTCCGTTCCATTCCATTCCATTCCGTTCCATTCCATTTGAATTCCATTCCATTCCATTCCATTCCATTCCATTCTACTCGGGTTGATTCCATTCTATTCCATTCCATTCCATTCGATTCCATTCGATTCCATTCGATTCCATTCCATTCCATTCAATTCCATTGAATTCCATTCCATTCCATTCCATTCCATCCCATTCCATTGAATTCCATTCCATTCCATTCCATTCCATGGAATTCAATTCCATTCCATTCCATTCCATTCCATTCCATTCCATTCCATTGAATTCCATTCCATTGAATTCCATTCCATTCCATTGAATTCCATTCCAATCCATTCCATTCCATTGAATTCCGTTCCATTCCATTCCATTCCGTTCCATTCCATTTGAATTCCATTCCATTCCATTCCATTCCATTCCATTCTACTCGGGTTGATTCCATTCTATTCCATTCCATTCCATTCCATTCCATTCGATTCCATTCGATTCCATTCCATTCCATTCAATTCCATTGAATTCCATTCCATTCCATTCCATTCCATCCCATTCCATTGAATTCCATTCCATTCCATTCCATTCCATGCAATTCCATTCCATTCCATTGACTTCCATTCCATTCCATTCCGTTCCATTCCATTATGTTCCATTCCATTCCATTCCATTCCATTCAATTCCATTGACTTCCATTCCATTCCATTCCGTTCCATTCCATTATGTTCCATTCCATTCCATTCCATTCCATTCAATTCCATTCCGTTCCGTTCCATTCCGTTCCATTCCGTTCCATTCCATTGAATTCTGATCCATTGCATTGAATTCCTTTCCATTCCTTTCCATTCCTTTCCGTTCCGTTCCGTTCGTTCTACTCGGGTTGATTCCATTCTATTCCATTCCATTCCATTCGATTCCATTCGATTCCATTCGATTCCATTCGATTCCATTCCATTCCATTCCATTCCATTCCATTCCATTGAATTCCTTTCCATTCCATTGAATTCCATTCCATTCCATTCCATTCGATTCCATTCGATTCCATTGAATTCCATTCCATTCCATTCCATTCCATTCCATTCCATTGAATTCCATTGAATTCCATTCCAATGAATTCCATTCCATTCCATTCCATTCAATTCCATTCCATTCCATTGAATTAATTTCCATTCCATTCCATTCCATTCCATTCCATTCTATTCCATCGAATTCCATTCCATTCCATTCCATTCCATTCCATTCCATTCCATTCCATTCCATTCCATTCCATTCCATTCTACTCGGGTTGATTCCATTCTATTCCATTCCATTCCATTCGATTCCATTCGATTCCAATCCATTCCATTCCATTCCATTCCATTCAATTGAATTCCATTCCATTCCATTCCATTCCATTCCATTCCATTCCATTCCGTTCCATTCCATTCCATCGAATTCCATTCCATTCCATTCCATTCCATTCCATTAAATTCCATTCCATTCCGTTCCGTTCCGTTCCGTTCCGTTTCGTTCTGTTCCGTTCCGTTCCATTCCATTCCATTCCATTCCATTCCATTGAATTCCGTTCCATTCCATTGAATTCCATTCCATTTCGTTCCATTCCATTGAATTCTGTTCCGTTCCGTTCCATTCCGTTCCGTTCCATTCCGTTCCATCCCGTTCCTTTCCGTTCTACTCGGGTTGATTCCATTCTATTCCATTCCATTCCATTCGATTCCATTCGATTCCATTCGAATCCATTCGATTCCATTCGATTCCATTCGATTCCATTCCATTCCATTGAATTCCATTCCATTCCATTCCATTCCATTGAATTCCGTTCCATTCCATTCAATTCCATTCCATTCCATTCCTTTCCGTTCCGTTCCGTTCCGTTCCGTTCCGTTCTACTCGGGTTGTTTCCATTCTATTCCATTCCATTCCATTCGATTCCATTCTATTCCATTCGATTCCATTCGATTCAATTCGATTCCATTCCATTCCATTCCATTCCATTCCATTCCATTCCATTGAATTCCATTCCGTTCCATTCCGTTCCATTCCATTGAATTCCGATCCATTGCATTGAATTCCGTTCCATTCCATTCCATTCCTTTCCGTTCTGTTCCGTTCCGTTCCGTTCCGTTCTACTCGGATTGATTCCATTCTATTCCATTCCATTCCATTCGATTCCATTCGATTCCATTCGATTCCATTCGACTCCATTCCATTCCATTCCATTCCATTCCATTCCATTCCATTCCATTGAACTCCATTCCATTCCATTCCATTCCATTCCCTTCCATTCCATTGAATTCCATTCCATTCCATTCCATTCCATTGAATTCTGTTCCATTCCATTCCATTCCATTCCATTCCGTTCTACTCCGGTTGATTCCATTCTATTCCATTCCGTTCCGTTCCGTTCCGTTCCGTTCCGTTCCATTCCACTCGGGTTGATTCCATTCTATTCCATTCCATTCCATTCCATTCCATTCGATTCCATTCGATTCCATTCGATTCCATTCGATTCCATTCGATTCCATTCCATTCCATTGAATTCCATTCCATTCCATTCCATTGAATTCCGTTCCATTCCATTCAATTCCATTCCATTCCATTCCATTCCATTCCATTTGAATTCCATTCCATTCCATTCCATTCCATTCCATTCCATTCCATTCCATTCCATTCTACTCGGGTTGATTCCATTCTATTACATTCCATTCCATTCGATTCCATTCGATTCCATTCGATTCCATTCGATTCCATTCCATTCCATTCCATTCAATTGAATTCCATTCCATTCCATTCCATTCCATTCCATTCCATTGAATTCCATTCCATTCCATTCCATTCCATTCCATTCCATTCCATTCCATTCCATTCCATTCCATTGAATTCCGTTCCATTCCATTCCATTCCATTCCATTCCATTCCATTGAATTCCATTACATTGAATTCCATTCCATTCCATTCCATTCCATGGAATTCCATTCCATTCCGTTCCGTTCCATTCCGTTCCGTTCCGTACCGTTCCATTCCATTCCATTCCATTCCATTGAATTCCGTTCCATTCCATTGAATTCCATTCCATTCCGTGCCATTCCATTGAATTCCGTTCCGTTCCGTTCCGTTCTGTTCCGTTCCATTCCGTTCCATTCCGTTCCATTCCGTTCTACTCGGGTTGATTCCATTCTATTCCATTCCATTCCACTCGATTCCATTCCATTCGATTCCATTCCATTCCATTCCATTCCGTTCTACTCGGGTTCATTCCATTCCATTCCTTTCCGTTCCGTTCCGTTCCGTTCTACTCGGGTTGATTCCATTCTATTCCATTCCATTCCATTCGATTCCATTCTATTCCATTCGATTCCATTCTATTCAATTCGATTCCATTCCATTCCATTCCATTCCATTCCATTCCATTGAATTCCATTCCATTCCATTCCGTTCCATTCCATTCCGTTCCATTCCATTCCATTCCATTCCATTACGTTCCGTTCCATTCCGTTCCATTCCATTGAATTCCGATCCATTGCATTGAATTCCGTTCCATTCCATTCCATTCCTTTCCGTTCCGTTCCATTCCGTTCCGTTCCGTTCTACTCGGGTTGATTCCATTCTATTCCATTCCATTCCATTCGATTCCAATGTATTCCATTCGATTCCATTCGATTCAATTCGATTCCATTCCATTCCATTCCATTCCATTCCATTGAATTCCATTCCATTCCATTCCGTTCCATTCCATTCCGTTCCATTCCATTACGTTCCGTTCCATTCCGTTCCATTCCGTTCCATTCCATTGAATACCGATCCATTGCATTGAATTCCGTTCCATTCCATTCCATTCCTTTCCGTTCCGTTCCGTTCCGTTCCATTCCGTTCTACTCGGATTGATTCCATTCTATTCCATTCCATTCCATTCGATTCCATTCGATTCCATCCGATTCCATTCCATTCCATTCCATTCCATTCCATTCCATTGAACTCCATTCCATTCCATTCCATTCCATTCCATTCCATTCCATTGAATTCCATTCCATTCCATTCCATTCCATTGAAATCTGTTCCATTCAATTCCATTCCATTCCATTCCGTTCTACTCGGGTTGATTCCATTCTATTCCATTCCGTTCCGTTCCGTTCCGTTCCGTTCCTTTCCGTTCCATTCCATTCCACTCGGGTTGGTTCCATTCTATTCCATTCCATTGCATTCGATTCCATTCGATTCCATTCGATTCCATTCGATTCCATTCGATTCCATTCGATTCCATTCCATTCCATTGAATTCCGTTCCATTCCATTCCATTCCATTCCATTCCATTCCATTCCGTTCCATTCCATTCCATCGAATTCCATTCCATTATATTCCATTCCATTCCATTAACTTCCATTCCATTCCGTTCCGTTCCGTTCCATTCCGTTCCGTTTCGTTCTGTTCCGTTCCGTTCCATTCCATTCCATTCCATTCCATTCCATTGAATTCCGTTCCATTCCATTGAATTCCATTCCATTTCGTTCCATTCCATTGAATTCTGTTCCGTTCCGTTCCATTCCGTTCCGTTCCATTCCGTTCCATTCCGTTCTTTCCGTTCTACTCGGGTTGATTCCATTCTATTCCATTCCATTCCATTCGATTCCATTCGATTCCATTCGAATCCATTCGATTCCATTCGATTCCATTCGATTCCATTCCATTCCATTGAATTCCATTCCATTCCATTCCATTCCATTGAATTCCGTTCCATTCCATTCAATTCCATTCCATTCCATTCCTTTCCGTTCCGTTCCGTTCCGTTCCATTCCGTTCTACTCGGGTTGATTCCATTCTATTCCATTCCATTCCATTCGATTCCATTCTATTCCATTCGATTCCATTCTATTCAATTCGATTCCATTCCATTCCATTCCATTCCATTCCATTCCATTCCATTGAATTCCATTCCATTCCATTCCGTTCCATTCCATTCCGTTCCATTCCATTCCATTCCATTCCATTCCATTCCATTCCATTACGTTCCGTTCCATTCCGTTCCATTCCATTGAATTCCGATCCATTGCATTGAATTCCGTTCCATTCCATTCCATTCCTTTCCGTTCCGTTCCGTTCCGTTCCGTTCCGTTCTACTCGGGTTGATTCCATTCTATTCCATTCCATTCCATTCGATTCCAATCTATTCCATTCGATTCCATTCGATTCAATTCGATTCCATTCCATTCCATTCCATTCCATTCCATTGAATTCCATTCCATTCCATTCCGTTCCATTCCATTCCGTTCCATTCCATTACGTTCCGTTCCATTCCGTTCCATTCCATTCCATTCCATTGAATTCCGATCCATTGCATTGAATTCCGTTCCATTCCATTCCATTCCTTTCCGTTCCGTTCCGTTCCGTTCCATTCCGTTCTACTCGGATTGATTCCATTCTATTCCATTCCATTCCATTCGATTCCATTCGATTCCATTCGATTCCATTCCATTCCATTCCATTCCATTCCATTCCATTCCATTGAATTCCTTTCCATTCCATTGAATTCCATTCCATTCCATTCCATTCGATTCCATTCGATTCCATTGAATTCCATTCCATTCCATTCCTTTCCATTCCATTCCATTCCATTCCATTCCATTCCATTGAATTCCATTGAATTCCATTCCAATGAATTCCATTCCATTCCATTCCATTCCATTCCATTCCATTCCATTCCATAGAATTAATTTCCATTCCATTCCATTCCATTCCATTCCATTCCATTCCATTCTATTCCATCGAATTCCATTCCATTCCATTCCATTCCATTCCATTCCATTCCATTCCATTCCATTCCATTCCATTCTACTCGGGTTGATTCCATTCTATTCCATTCCATTCCATTCGATTCCATTCGATTCCATTCCATTCCATTCCATTCCATTCCATTCAATTGAATTCCATTCCATTCCATTCCATTCCATTCCATTCCATTCCATTCCATTCCGTTCCATTCCATTCCATCGAATTCCATTCCATTCCATTCCTTTCCATTCCATTGAATTCCATTCCATTCCGTTCCGTTCCGTTCCGTTCCGCTCCGTTTCGTTCCGTTCCGTTCCGTTCCATTCCATTCCATTCCATTCCATTGAATTCCGTTCCATTCCATTGAATTCCATTCCATTTCGTTCCATTCCATTTAATTCTGTTCCGTTCCATTCCGTTCCGTTCCGTTTCGTTCCGTTCCGTTCCGTTCCATTCCATTCCATTCCATTCCATTGAATTCCATTCCATTCCATTCCATTCCATTGAATTCCATTCCATTCCATTCCATTCGATTCCATTCCATTCCATGGAATTCCATTCCATTCCATTCCATTCCATTCCATTCCATTCCATTCCATTCCATTCCATTCCATTGAATTCCATTGAATTCCATTCCATTCCATTGAATTCCATTCCTTTCCATTCCATTCCATTGAATTCCGTTCAATTCCATTCCATTCCATTCCATTCCATTCCATTCCATTCGAATTCCATTCCATTCCATTCCATTCCATTCCATTCCATTCCATTCCATTCCATTGCATTCCATTCTACTCGGGTTGATTCCTTTCTATTCCATTCCATTCCATTCGATTCCATTCGATTCCTTTCGATTCCATTCCATTCCATTCCATTCCATTGAATTCCGTTCCATTGAATTCCATTCCTTTCCGTTCCGTTCCGTTCCGTTCTGTTCCATTCTACTCGGGTTGATTCCATTCTATTCCTTTACATTCCATTCGATTCCATTCGATTCCATTCCATTCCATTCCATTTGAATTCCATTGCATTCCATTCCATTCCATTCCATTCCATTCCATCGAATTCCATTCCATTCGATTCCATTCCATTCCATTCCATTCCATTCCATTCCATTCTAGTCGGGTTGATTCCATTCTATTCCATTCCATTCCATTCGATTCCATTCGATTCCATTCGATTCCATTCGATTCCATTCCATTCCATTCCATTCAATTGAATTCCATTCCATTCCATTCCATTCCATTCCATTCCATTCCATTGAATTCCATTGAATTCCATTCCATTGAATTCCATTCCATTCCATTGAATTCCATTCCATTCCATTCCATTCCATTCCATTCCGTTCCATTCCA